>NW_028126963.1:0-30404 GCF_965231255.1 Vanellus vanellus | reverse complement strand
GGGCATTTGAAGGGGTTTCCAGGAGGCAGTGAGGACCAGCATGACTTTTCCCCGCTGGCCCCTTTGCTGTGGCAGCAAAAGCTTGACGTTTGTCTTTTTTGCTGCGGAGGGCGCCAAAAGTGAAAAAAGGTGCTTTTGAGGCTAGAGTCGGCAGGAAAGCAGAGAGGGCCAAATTGTGTGGGGCATTTGAAGGGGTTCCAGGAGGCAGTGAGGACCAGCATGACTTTTCCCCGCTGGCCCCTTTGCTGTGGCAGCAAAAGCTGGACGTTTGTCTTTTTTGCTGCGGAGGGCGCCAAAAGTGAAAAAAGGTGCTTTTGAGGCTAGAGTCGGCAGGAAAGCAGAGAGGGCCAAATTGTGTGGGGCATTTGAAGGGGTTCCAGGAGGCAGTGAGGACCAGCATGACTTTTCCCCGCTGGCCCCTTTGCTGTGGCAGCAAAAGCTGGACGTTTGTCTTTTTTGCTGCGGAGGGCGCCAAAAGTGAAAAAAGGTGCTTTTGAGGCTAGAGTGCGCAGGAAAGCAGAGAGGGCCAAATTGTGTGGGGCATTTGAAGGGGTTCCAGGAGGCAGTGAGGACCAGCATGACTTTTCCCCGCTGGCCCCTTTGCTGTGGCAGCAAAAGCTGGACGTTTGTCTTTTTTGCTGCGGAGGGCGCCAAAAGTGAAAAAAGGTGCTTTTGAGGCTAGAGTCGGCAGGAAAGCAGAGAGGGCCAAATTGTGTGGGGCATTTGAAGGGGTTCCAGGAGGCAGTGAGGACCAGCATGACTTTTCCCCGCTGGCCCCTTTGCTGTGGCAGCAAAAGCTGGACGTTTGTCTTTTTTGCTGCGGAGGGCGCCAAAAGTGAAAAAAGGT
Organism: Vanellus vanellus; assembly: GCF_965231255.1. Taxonomy (NCBI): domain Eukaryota; kingdom Metazoa; phylum Chordata; class Aves; order Charadriiformes; family Charadriidae; genus Vanellus; species Vanellus vanellus. The sequence goes on along the minus strand of NW_028126963.1, from coordinate 29,557 downwards.
GCTTTTGAGGCTAGAGTCGGCAGGAAAGCAGAGAGGGCCAAATTGTGTGGGGCATTTGAAGGGGTTCCAGGAGGCAGTGAGGACCAGCATGACTTTTCCCCGCTGGCCCCTTTGCTGTGGCAGCAAAAGCTGGACGTTTGTCTTTTTTGCTGCGGAGATACTCTGTGCTCGCCAAAAGTGAAAAAAGGTGTTTTTGAGGATAGAGTCGGCAGCAAGCAGAGAGGGCCAAATTGTGTGGGGCATTTGAAGGGGTTCCAGGAGGCAGTGAGGACCAGCATGACTTTTCCCCGCTGGCCCCTTTGCTGTGGCAGCAAAAGCTGGACGTTTGTCTTTTTTGCTGCGGAGGGCGCCCAAAAGTGAAAAAAGGTGCTTTTGAGGGCTAGAGTCGGCAGGAAAGCAGAGAGGGCCAAATTGTGTGGGGCATTTGAAGGGGTTCCAGGAGGCAGTGAGGACCAGCATGACTTTTCCCCGCTGGCCCCTTTGCTGTGGCAGCAAAAGCTGGACGTTTGTCTTTTTTGCTGCGGAGGGCGCCAAAAGTGAAAAAAGGTGCTTTTGAGGCTAGAGTCGGCAGGAAAGCAGAGAGGGCCAAATTGTGTGGGGCATTTGAAGGGGTTCCAGGAGGCAGTGAGGACCAGCATGACTTTTCCCCGCTGGCCCCTTTGCTGTGGCAGCAAAAGCTGGACGTTTGTCTTTTTTGCTGCGGAGGGCGCCAAAAGTGAAAAAAGGTGCTTTTGAGGATAGAGTCGGCAGGAAAGCAGAGAGGGCCAAATTGGATGTGGGGCATTTCGAAGGGGTTCCAGTAGGCAGTGAAAGACCAGCATGACTTTTCCCCGCTGGCCCCTTTGCTGTGGCAGCAAAAGCTGGACGTTTGTCTTTTTTGCTGCGGAGGGCGCCAAAAGTGAAAAAAGGTGTTTTTGAGGCTAGAGTCGGCAGGAAAGCAGAGAGGGCCAAATTGTGTGGGGCATTTGAAGGGGTTCCAGGAGGCAGTGAGGACCAGCATGACTTTTCCCCGCTGGCCCCTTTGCTGTGGCAGCAAAAGCTGGACGTTTGTCTTTTTTGCTGCGGAGGGCGCCAAAAGTGAAAAAAGGTGCTTTTGAGGCTAGAGTCGGCAGGAAAGCAGAGAGGGCCAAATTGTGTGGGGCATTTGAAGGGGTTCCAGGAGGCAGTGAGGACCAGCATGACTTTTCCCAGCTGGCCCCTTTGCTGTGGCAGCAAAAGCTGGACGTTTGTCTTTTTTGCTGCGGAGGGCGCCAAAAGTGAAAAAAGGTGCTTTTGAGGCTAGAGTCGGCAGGAAAGCAGAGAGGGCCAAATTGTGTGGGGCATTTGAAGGGGTTCCAGGAGGCAGTGAGGACCAGCATGACTTTTCCCCGCTGGCCCCTTTGCTGTGGCAGCAAAAGCTGGACGTTTGTCTTTTTTGCTGCGGAGGGCGCCAAAAGTGAAAAAAGGTGCTTTTGAGGCTAGAGTCGGCAGGAAAGCAGAGAGGGCCAAATTGTGTGGGGCATTTGAAGGGGTTCCAGGAGGCAGTGAGGACCAGCATGACTTTTCCCCGCTGGCCCCTTTGCTGTGGCAGCAAAAGCTGGACGTTTGTCTTTTTTGCTGCGGAGGGCGCCAAAAGTGAAAAAAGGTGCTTTTGAGGCTAGAGTCGGCAGGAAAGCAGAGAGGGCCAAATTGTGTGGGGCATTTGAAGGGGTTCCAGGAGGCAGTGAGGACCAGCATGACTTTTCCCCGCTGGCCCCTTTGCTGTGGCAGCAAAAGCTGGACGTTTGTCTTTTTTGCTGCGGAGGGCGCCAAAAGTGAAAAAAGGTGCTTTTGAGGCTAGAGTCGGCAGGAAAGCAGAGAGGGCCAAATTGTGTGGGGCATTTGAAGGGGTTCCAGGAGGCAGTGAGGACCAGCATGACTTTTCCCCGCTGGCCCCTTTGCTGTGGCAGCAAAAGCTGGACGTTTGTCTTTTTTTCTGCGGAGGGCGCCAAAAGTGAAAAAAGGTGCTTTTGAGGATAGAGTCGGCAGGAAAGCAGAGAGGGCCAAATTGTGTGGGGCATTTGAAGGGGTTCCAGGAGGCAGTGAGGACCAGCATGACTTTTCCCCGCTGGCCCCTTTGCTGTGGCAGCAAAAGCTGGACGTTTGTCTTTTTTGCTGCGGAGGGCGCCAAAAGTGAAAAAAGGTGCTTTTGAGGATAGAGTCGGGCAGGAAAGCAGAGAGGGCCAAATTGTGTGGGGCATTTGAAGGGGTTCCAGGAGGCAGTGAGGACCAGCATGACTTTTCCCCGCTGGCCCCTTTGCTGTGGCAGCAAAAGCTGGACGTTTGTCTTTTTTGCTGCGGAGGGCGCCAAAAGTGAAAAAAGGTGCTTTTGAGGCTAGAGTCGGCAGGAAAGCAGAGAGGGCCAAATTGTGTGGGGCATTTGAAGGGGTTCCAGGAGGCAGTGAGGACCAGCATGACTTTTCCCCGCTGGCCCCTTTGCTGTGGCAGCAAAAGCTGGACGTTTGTCTTTTTTGCTGCGGAGGGCGCCAAAAGTGAAAAAAGGTGCTTTTGAGGCTAGAGTCGGCAGGAAAGCAGAGAGGGCCAAATTGTGTGGGGCATTTGAAGGGATTCCAGGAGGCAGTGAGGACCAGCATGACTTTTCCCCGCTGGCCCCTTTGCTGTGGCAGCAAAAGCTGGACGTTTGTCTTTTTTGCTACGGAGGCGCCAAAAGTGAAAAAAGGTGCTTTTGAGGCTAGAGTCGGCAGGAAAGCAGAGAGGGCCAAATTGTGTGGGGCATTTGAAGGGGTTCCAGGAGGCAGTGAGGACCAGCATGACTTTTCCCCGCTGGCCCCTTTGCTGTGGCAGCAAAAGCTGGACGTTTGTCTTTTTTGCTGCGGAGGGCGCCAAAAGTGAAAAAAGGTGCTTTTGAGGATAGAGTCGCAGGAAGCAGAGAGGGCCAAATTGTGTGGGGCATTTGAAGGGGTTCCAGGAGGCAGTGAGGACCAGCATGACTTTTCCCCGCTGGCACCTTTGCTGTGGCAGCAAAAGCTGGACGTTTGTCTTTTTTGCTGCGGAGGGCGCCAAAAGTGAAAAAAGGTGCTTTTGAGGCTAGAGTCGGCAGGAAAGCAGAGAGGGCCAAATTGTGTGGGGCATTTGAAGGGGTTCCAGGAGGCAGTGAGGACCAGCATGACTTTTCCCCGCTGGCCCCTTTGCTGTGGCAGCAAAAGCTGGACGTTTGTCTTTTTTGCTGCGGAGGGCGCCAAAAGTGAAAAAAGGTGCTTTTGAGGCTAGAGTCGGCAGGAAAGCAGAGAGGGCCAAATTGTGTGGGGCATTTGAAGGGGTTCCAGGAGGCAGTGAGGACCAGCATGACTTTTCCCCGCTGGCCCCTTTGCTGTGGCAGCAAAAGCTGGACGTTTGTCTTTTTTGCTGCGGAGGGCGCCAAAAGTGAAAAAAGGTGCTTTTGAGGATAGAGTCGGCAGGAAAGCAGAGAGGGCCAAATTGTGTGGGGCATTTGAAGGGGTTCCAGGAGGCAGTGAGGACCAGCATGATTTTTCCCCGCTGGCCCCTTTGCTGTGGCAGCAAAAGCTGGACGTTTGTCTTTTTTTGCTGCGGAGGGCGCCAAAAGTGAAAAAAGGTGCTTTTGAGGATAGAGTGGGCAGGAAAGCAGAGAGGGCCAAATTGTGTGGGGCATTTGAAGGGGTTCCAGGAGGCAGTGAGGACCAGCATGACTTTTCCCCGCTGGCCCCTTTGCTGTGGCAGCAAAAGCTGGACGTTTGTCTTTTTTGCTGCGGAGGGCGCCAAAAGTGAAAAAAGGTGCTTTTGAGGCTAGAGTGGGCAGGAAAGCAGAGAGGGCCAAATTGTGTGGGGCATTTGAAGGGGTTCCAGGAGGCAGTGAGGACCAGCATGACTTTTCCCCGCTGGCCCCTTTGCTGTGGCAGCAAAAGCTGGACGTTTGTCTTTTTTGCTGCGGAGGGCGCCAAAAGTGAAAAAAGGTGCTTTTGAGGATAGAGTGGGCAGGAAAGCAGAGAGGGCCAAATTGTGTGGGGCATTTGAAGGGGTTCCAGGAGGCAGTGAGGACGAGCATGACTTTTCCCCGCTGGCCCCTTTGCTGTGGCAGCAAAAGCTGGACGTTTGTCTTTTTTGCTGCGGAGGGCGCCAAAAGTGAAAAAAGGTGCTTTTGAGGATAGAGTGGGCAGGAAAGCAGAGAGGGCCAAATTGTGTGGGGCATTTGAAGGGGTTCCAGGAGGCAGTGAGGACCAGCATGACTTTTCCCCGCTGGCACCTTTGCTGTGGCAGCAAAAGCTGGACGTTTGTCTTTTTTGCTGCAGAGGGCGCCAAAAGTGAAAAAAGGTGCTTTTGAGGCTAGAGTCGGCAGGAAAGCAGAGAGGGCCAAATTGTGTAGGGCATTTGAAGGGGTTCCAGGAGGCAGTGAGGACCAGCATGACTTTTCCCCGCTGGCCCCTTTGCTGTGGCAGCAAAAGCTGGACGTTTGTCTTTTTTGCTGCGGAGGGCGCCAAAAGTGAAAAAAGGTGCTTTTGAGGCTAGAGTCGGCAGGAAAGCAGAGAGGGCCAAATTGTGTGGGGCATTTGAAGGGGTTCCAGGAGGCAGTGAGGACCAGCATGACTTTTCCCCGCTGGCCCCTTTGCTGTGGCAGCAAAAGCTGGACGTTTGTCTTTTTTGCTGCGGAGGGCGCCAAAAGTGAAAAAAGGTGCTTTTGAGGATAGAGTCGCAGGAAAGCAGAGAGGGCCAAATTGTGTGGGGCATTTGAAGGGGTTCCAGGAGGCAGTGAGGACCAGCATGACTTTTCCCCGCTGGCCCCTTTGCTGTGGCAGCAAAAGCTGGACGTTTGTCTTTTTTGCTGCGGAGGGCGCCAAAAGTGAAAAAAGGTGCTTTTGAGGCTAGAGTCGGCAGGAAAGCAGAGAGGGCCAAATTGTGTGGGGCATTTGAAGGGGTTCCAGGAGGCAGTGAGGACCAGCATGACTTTTCCCCGCTGGCCCCTTTGCTGTGGCAGCAAAAGCTGGACGTTTGTCTTTTTTGCTGCGGAGGGCGCCAAAAGTGAAAAAAGGTGCTTTTGAGGCTAGAGTCGGCAGGAAAGCAGAGAGGGCCAAATTGTGTGGGGCATTTGAAGGGGTTCCAGGAGGCAGTGAGGACCAGCATGACTTTTCCCCGCTGGCCCCTTTGCTGTGGCAGCAAAAGCTGGACGTTTGTCTTTTTTGCTGCGGAGGGCGCCAAAAGTGAAAAAAGGTGCTTTTGAGGCTAGAGTGGGCAGGAAAGCAGAGAGGGCCAAATTGTGTGGGGCATTTGAAGGGGTTCCAGGAGGCAGTGAGGACCAGCATGACTTTTCCCCGCTGGCCCCTTTGCTGTGGCAGCAAAAGCTGGACGTTTGTCTTTTTTGCTGCGGAGGGCGCCAAAAGTGAAAAAAGGTGCTTTTGAGGCTAGAGTCGGCAGGAAAGCAGAGAGGGCCAAATTGTGTGGGGCATTTGAAGGGGTTCCAGGAGGCAGTGAGGACCAGCATGACTTTTCCCCGCTGGCCCCTTTGCTGTGGCAGCAAAAGCTGGACGTTTGTCTTCTTTCCTGCGGAGGGCGACAAAAGTGAAAAAAGGTGCTTTTGAGGCTAGAGTCGGCAGGAAAGCAGAGAGGGCCAAATTGTGTGGGGCATTTGAAGGGGTTCCAGGAGGCAGTGAGGACCAGCATGACTTTTCCCCGCTGGCCCCTTTGCTGTGGCAGCAAAAGCTGGACGTTTGTCTTTTTTGCTGCGGAGGGCGCCAAAAGTGAAAAAAGGTGCTTTTGAGGATAGAGTCGGCAGGAAAGCAGAGAGGGCCAAATTGTGTGGGGCATTTGAAGGTGTTCCAGGAGGCAGTGAGGACCAGCATGACTTTTCCCCGCTGGCCCCTTTGCTGTGGCAGCAAAAGCTGGACGTTTGTCTTCTTTGCTGCGGAGGGCGCCAAAAGTGAAAAAAGGTGCTTTTGAGGCTAGAGTGCGCAGGAAAGCAGAGAGGGCCAAATTGTGTGGGGCATTTGAAGGGGTTCCAGGAGGCAGTGAGGACCAGCATGACTTTTCCCCGCTGGCCCCTTTGCTGTGGCAGCAAAAGCTGGACGTTTGTCTTTTTTGCTGCGGAGGGCGCCAAAAGTGAAAAAAGGTGCTTTTGAGGCTAGAGTCGGCAGGAAAGCAGAGAGGGCCAAATTGTGTGGGGCATTTGAAGGGGTTCCAGGAGGCAGTGAGGACCAGCATGACTTTTCCCCGCTGGCCCCTTTGCTGTGGCAGCAAAAGCTGGACGTTTGTCTTTTTTGCTGCGGAGGGCGCCAAAAGTGAAAAAAGGTGCTTTTGAGGCTAGAGTCGGCAGGAAAGCAGAGAGGGCCAAATTGTGTGGGGCATTTGAAGGGGTTCCAGGAGGCAGTGAGGACCAGCATGACTTTTCCCCGCTGGCCCCTTTGCTGTGGCAGCAAAAGCTGGACGTTTGTCTTTTTTGCTGCGGAGGGCGCCAAAAGTGAAAAAAGGTGCTTTTGAGGCTAGAGTCGGCAGGAAAGCAGAGAGGGCCAAATTGTGTGGGGCATTTGAAGGGGTTCCAGGAGGCAGTGAGGACCAGCATGACTTTTCCCCGCTGGCCCCTTTGCTGTGGCAGCAAAAGCTGGACGTTTGTCTTTTTTGCTGCGGAGGGCGCCAAAAGTGAAAAAAGGTGCTTTTGAGGCTAGAGTCGGCAGGAAAGCAGAGAGGGCCAAATTGTGTGGGGCATTTGAAGGGGTTCCAGGAGGCAGTGAGGACCAGCATGACTTTTCCCCGCTGGCCCCTTTGCTGTGGCAGCAAAAGCTGGACGTTTGTCTTTTTTGCTGCGGAGGGCGCCAAAAGTGAAAAAAGGTGCTTTTGAGGCTAGAGTCGGCAGGAAAGCAGAGAGGGCCAAATTGTGTGGGGCATTTGAAGGGGTTCCAGGAGGCAGTGAGGACCAGCATGACTTTTCCCCGCTGGCCCCTTTGCTGTGGCAGCAAAAGCTGGACGTTTGTCTTTTTTGCTGCGGAGGGCGCCAAAAGTGAAAAAAGGTGCTTTTGAGGCTAGAGTCGGCAGGAAAGCAGAGAGGGCCAAATTGTGTGGGGCATTTGAAGGGGTTCCAGGAGGCAGTGAGGACCAGCATGACTTTTCCCCGCTGGCCCCTTTGCTGTGGCAGCAAAAGCTGGACGTTTGTCTTTTTTGCTGCGGAGGGCGCCAAAAGTGAAAAAAGGTGCTTTTGAGGCTAGAGTCGGCAGGAAAGCAGAGAGGGCCAAATTGTGTGGGGCATTTGAAGGGGTTCCAGGAGGCAGTGAGGACCAGCATGACTTTTCCCCGCTGGCCCCTTTGCTGTGGCAGCAAAAGCTGGACGTTTGTCTTTTTTGCTGCGGAGGGCGCCAAAAGTGAAAAAAGGTGCTTTTGAGGCTAGAGTGGGCAGGAAAGCAGAGAGGGCCAAATTGTGTGGGGCATTTGAAGGGGTTCCAGGAGGCAGTGAGGACCAGCATGACTTTTCCCCGCTGGCCCCTTTGCTGTGGCAGCAAAAGCTGGACGTTTGTCTTTTTTGCTGCGGAGGGCGCCAAAAGTGAAAAAAGGTGCTTTTGAGGCTAGAGTCGGCAGGAAAGCAGAGAGGGCCAAATTGTGTGGGGCATTTGAAGGGGTTCCAGGAGGCAGTGAGGACCAGCATGACTTTTCCCCGCTGGCCCCTTTGCTGTGGCAGCAAAAGCTGGACGTTTGTCTTCTTTGCTGCGGAGGGCGCCAAAAGTGAAAAAAGGTGCTTTTGAGCCTAGAGTGCGCAGGAAAGCAGAGAGGGCCAAATTGTGTGGGGCATTTGAAGGGGTTCCAGGAGGCAGTGAGGACCAGCATGACTTTTCCCCGCTGGCCCCTTTGCTGTGGCAGCAAAAGCTGGACGTTTGTCTTTTTTTGCTGCGGAGGGCGCCAAAAGTGAAAAAAGGTGCTTTTGAGGCTAGAGTCGGCAGGAAAGCAGAGAGGGCCAAATTGTGTGGGAAATTGGTGGTTGGGGCATTTGAAAGGGGTTCCAGGAGGCAGTGAGGACCAGCATGACTTTTTCCCCGCTGGCCCCTTTGCTGTGGCAGCAAAAGCTGGACGTTTGTCTTTTTGCTGCGGGGGCGCCAAAAGTGAAAAAGGTGCTTTTGAGGCTAGAGTCGGCAGGAAAGCAGAGAGGGCCAAATTGTGTGGGGCATTTGAAGGGGTTCCAGGAGGCAGTGAGGACCAGCATGACTTTTCCCGCTGGCCCCTTTGCTGTGGCAGCAAAAGCTAGACGTTTGTCTTTTTTGCTGCGGAGGCGCCAAAGTGAAAAAAGGTGCTTTTGAGGCTAGAGTGCGCAGGAAAGCAGAGAGGGCCAAATTGTCTTGGGCATTTGAAGGGGTTCCAGGAGGCAGTGAGGACCAGCATGACTTTTCCCCGCTGGCCCCTTGCTGTGGCAGCAAAAGCTGACGTTTGTCTTTTTTGCTGCGGAGGGCGCCAAAAGTGAAAAAAGGTGCTTTTGAGGCTAGAGTCGGCAGGAAAGCAGAGAGGGCCAAATTGTGTGGGGCATTTGAAGGGGTTCCAGGAGGCAGTGAGGACCAGCATGACTTTTCCCCGCTGGCCCTTTGCTGTGGCAGCAAAGCTGGACGTTTGTCTTCTTTGCTGCGGAGGGCGCCAAAAGTGAAAAAAGGTGCTTTTGAGGCTAGAGTGCGCAGGAAAGCAGAGAGGGCCAAATTGTGTGGGGCATTTGAAGGGGTTCCAGGAGGCAGTGAGGACCAGCATGACTTTTCCCCGCTGGCCCCTTTGCTGTGGCAGCAAAAGCTGGACGTTTGTCTTTTTTGCTGCGGAGGGCGCCAAAAGTGAAAAAGGTGCTTTGAGGCTAGAGTCGGCAGGAAAGCAGAGAGGGCCAAATTGTGTGGGGCATTTGAAGGGGTTCCAGGAGGCAGTGAGGACCAGCATGACTTTTCCCCGCTGGCCCCTTTGCTGTGGCAGCAAAAGCTGGACGTTTGTCTTTTTTGCTGCGGAGGGCGCCAAAAGTGAAAAAGGTGCTTTTGAGGTAGAGTCGGCAGGAAAGCAGAGAGGGCCAAATTGTGTGGGGCATTTGAGGGGTTCCAGGAGGCAGTGAGGACCAGCATGACTTTTCCCCGCTGGCCCCTTTGCTGTGGCAGCAAAAGCTAGACGTTTGTCTTTTTGCTGCGGAGAGCGCCAAAAGTGAAAAAAGGTGCTTTTGAGGCTAGAGTGCGCAGGAAAGCAGAGAGGGCCAAATTGTCTTGGGCATTTGAAGGGGTTCCAGGAGGCAGTGAGGACCAGCATGACTTTTCCCGCTGGCCCCTTTGCTGTGGCAGCAAAAGCTGGACGTTTGTCTTCTTTGCTGCGGAGGGCGCCAAAAGTGAAAAAAGGTGCTTTTGAGGCTAGAGTCGGCAGAAAGCAGAGAGGGCCAAATTGTGTGGGGCATTTGAAGGGGTCCAGGAGGCAGTGAGGACCAGCATGACTTTTCCCCGCTGGCCCCTTTGCTGTGGCAGCAAAAGCTGGACGTTTGTCTTTTTTGCTGCGGAGGGCGCCAAAAGTGAAAAAAGGTGCTTTTGAGGCTAGAGTCGGCAGGAAAGCAGAGAGGGCCAAATTGTGTGGGGCATTTGAAGGGGTTCCAGGAGGCAGTGAGGACCAGCATGACTTTTCCCCGCTGGCCCCTTTGCTGTGGCAGCAAAAGCTGGACGTTTGTCTTTTTTGCTGCGGAGGGCGCCAAAAGTGAAAAAAGGTGCTTTTTGAGGCTAGAGTCGGCAGGAAAGCAGAGAGGGCCAAATTGTGTGGGGCATTTGAAGGGGTTCCAGGAGGCAGTGAGGACCAGCATGACTTTTCCCCGCTGGCCCCTTTGCTGTGGCAGCAAAAGCTGGACGTTTGTCTTTTTTGCTGCGGAGGGCGCCAAAAGTGAAAAAAGGTGCTTTTGAGGCTAGAGTTCGGCAGGAAAGCAGAGAGGGCCAAATTGTGTGGGCATTTGAAGGGGTTCCAGGAGGCAGTGAGGACCAGCATGACTTTTCCCCGCTGGCCCCTTTGCTGTGGCAGCAAAAGCTGGACGTTTGTCTTTTTTGCTGCGGAGGGCGCCAAAAGTGAAAAAAGGTGCTTTTGAGGCTAGAGTCGGCAGGAAAGCAGAGAGGGCCAAATTGTGTGGGGCATTTGAAGGGGTTCCAGGAGGCAGTGAGGACCAGCATGACTTTTCCCCGCTGGCCCCTTTGCTGTGGCAGCAAAAGCTGGACGTTTGTCTTCTTTGCTGCGGAGGGCGCCAAAAGTGAAAAAAGGTGCTTTTGAGGCTAGAGTCGGCAGGAAAGCAGAGAGGGCCAAATTGTGTGGGGCATTTGAAGGGGTTCCAGGAGGCAGTGAGGACCAGCATGACTTTTCCCCGCTGGCCCCTTTGCTGTGGCAGCAAAAGCTGGACGTTTGTCTTTTTTGCTGCGGAGGGCGCCAAAAGTGAAAAAAGGTGCTTTTGAGGCTAGAGTCGGCAGGAAAGCAGAGAGGGCCAAATTGTGTGGGGCATTTGAAGGGGTTCCAGGAGGCAGTGAGGACCAGCATGACTTTTCCCCGCTGGCCCCTTTGCTGTGGCAGCAAAAGCTGGACGTTTGTCTTTTTTGCTGCGGAGGGCGCCAAAAGTGAAAAAAGGTGCTTTTGAGGCTAGAGTCGGCAGGAAAGCAGAGAGGGCCAAATTGTGTGGGGCATTTGAAGGGGTTCCAGGAGGCAGTGAGGACCAGCATGACTTTTCCCCGCTGGCCCCTTTGCTGTGGCAGCAAAAGCTGGACGTTTGTCTTTTTTGCTGCGGAGGGCGCCAAAAGTGAAAAAAGGTGCTTTTGAGGCTAGAGTCGGCAGGAAAGCAGAGAGGGCCAAATTGTGTGGGGCATTTGAAGGGGTTCCAGGAGGCAGTGAGGACCAGCATGACTTTTCCCCGCTGGCCCCTTTGCTGTGGCAGCAAAAGCTGGACGTTTGTCTTTTTTGCTGCGGAGGGCGCCAAAAGTGAAAAAAGGTGCTTTTGAGGCTAGAGTCGGCAGGAAAGCAGAGAGGGCCAAATTGTGTGGGGCATTTGAAGGGGTTCCAGGAGGCAGTGAGGACCAGCATGACTTTTCCCCGCTGGCCCCTTTGCTGTGGCAGCAAAAGCTGGACGTTTGTCTTTTTTGCTGCGGAGGGCGCCAAAAGTGAAAAAAGGTGCTTTTGAGGCTAGAGTCGGCAGGAAAGCAGAGAGGGCCAAATTGTGTGGGGCATTTGAAGGGGTTCCAGGAGGCAGTGAGGACCAGCATGACTTTTCCCCGCTGGCCCCTTTGCTGTGGCAGCAAAAGCTGGACGTTTGTCTTTTTTGCTGCGGAGGGCGCCAAAAGTGAAAAAAGGTGCTTTTGAGGCTAGAGTCGGCAGGAAAGCAGAGAGGGCCAAATTGTGTGGGGCATTTGAAGGGGTTCCAGGAGGCAGTGAGGACCAGCATGACTTTTCCCCGCTGGCCCCTTTGCTGTGGCAGCAAAAGCTGGACGTTTGTCTTTTTTGCTGCGGAGGGCGCCAAAAGTGAAAAAAGGTGCTTTTGAGGCTAGAGTCGGCAGGAAAGCAGAGAGGGCCAAATTGTGTGGGGCATTTGAAGGGGTTCCAGGAGGCAGTGAGGACCAGCATGACTTTTCCCCGCTGGCCCCTTTGCTGTGGCAGCAAAAGCTGGACGTTTGTCTTTTTTTGCTGCGGAGGGCGCCAAAAGTGAAAAAAGGTGCTTTTGAGGCTAGAGTCGGCAGGAAAGCAGAGAGGGCCAAATTGTGTGGGGCATTTGAAGGGGTTCCAGGAGGCAGTGAGGACCAGCATGACTTTTCCCCGCTGGCCCCTTTGCTGTGGCAGCAAAAGCTGGACGTTTGTCTTTTTTGCTGCGGAGGGCGCCAAAAGTGAAAAAAGGTGCTTTTGAGGCTAGAGTCGGCAGGAAAGCAGAGAGGGCCAAATTGTGTGGGGCATTTGAAGGGGTTCCAGGAGGCAGTGAGGACCAGCATGACTTTTCCCCGCTGGCCCCTTTGCTGTGGCAGCAAAAGCTGGACGTTTGTCTTTTTTGCTGCGGAGGGCGCCAAAAGTGAAAAAAGGTGCTTTTGAGGCTAGAGTGCGCAGGAAAGCAGAGAGGGCCAAATTGTCTTGGGCATTTGAAGGGGTTCCAGGAGGCAGTGAGGACCAGCATGACTTTTCCCCGCTGGCCCCTTTGCTGTGGCAGCAAAAGCTGGACGTTTGTCTTTTTCGCTGCGGAGGGCGCCAAAAGTGAAAAAAGGTGCTTTTGAGGCTAGAGTCGGCAGGAAAGCAGAGAGGGCCAAATTGTGTGGGGCATTTGAAGGGGTTCCAGGAGGCAGTGAGGACCAGCATGACTTTTCCCCGCTGGCCCCTTTGCTGTGGCAGCAAAAGCTGGACGTTTGTCTTCTTTGCTGCGGAGGGCGCCAAAAGTGAAAAAAGGTGCTTTTGAGGCTAGAGTCGGCAGGAAAGCAGAGAGGGCCAAATTGTGTGGGGCATTTGAAGGGGTTCCAGGAGGCAGTGAGGACCAGCATGACTTTTCCCCGCTGGCCCCTTTGCTGTGGCAGCAAAAGCTGGACGTTTGTCTTTTTTGCTGCGGAGGGCGCCAAAAGTGAAAAAAGGTGCTTTTGAGGCTAGAGTCGGCAGGAAAGCAGAGAGGGCCAAATTGTGTGGGGCATTTGAAGGGGTTCCAGGAGGCAGTGAGGACCAGCATGACTTTTCCCCGCTGGCCCCTTTGCTGTGGCAGCAAAAGCTGGACGTTTGTCTTTTTTGCTGCGGAGGGCGCCAAAAGTGAAAAAGGTGCTTTTGAGGATAGAGTCGGCAGGAAAGCAGAGAGGGCCAAATTGTGTGGGGCATTTGAAGGGGTTCCAGGAGGCAGTGAGGACCAGCATGACTTTTCCCCGCTGGCCCCTTTGCTGTGGCAGCAAAAGCTGGACGTTTGTCTTCTTTGCTGCGGAGGGCGCCAAAAGTGAAAAAAGGTGCTTTTGAGGCTAGAGTGCGCAGGAAAGCAGAGAGGGCCAAATTGTGTGGGGCATTTGAAGGGGTTTTAAGTGAGGACCAGCATCACTTTTCCCCGCTGGCCCCTTTGCTGTGGCAGCAAAAGCTTGACGTTTGTCTTTTTTGCTGCGGAGGGCGCCAAAAGTGAAAAAAGGTGCTTTTGAGGCTAGAGTCGGCAGGAAAGCAGAGAGGGCCAAATTGTGTGGGGCATTTTGAAGGGGTTCCAGGAGGCAGTGAGGACCAGCATGACTTTTCCCCGCTGGCCCCTTTGCTGTGGCAGCAAAAGCTGGACGTTTGTCTTTTTTGCTGCGGAGGGCGCCAAAAGTGAAAAAAGGTGCTTTTGAGGCTAGAGTGCGCAGGAAAGCAGAGAGGGCCAAATTGTGTGGGGCATTTGAAGGGGTTCCAGGAGGCAGTGAGGACCAGCATGACTTTTCCCCGCTGGCCCCTTTGCTGTGGCAGCAAAAGCTGGACGTTTGTCTTTTTGCTGCGGAGGGCGCCAAAAGTGAAAAAAGGTGCTTTTGAGGCTAGAGTGCGCAGGAAAGCAGAGAGGGCCAAATTGTCTGGGCATTTGAAGGGTTGTTAAGACGAGAGGCAGTGAGGACCAGCATGACTTTTCCCCGCTGGCCCCTTTGCTGTGGCAGCAAAAGCTGGACGTTTGTCTTTTTTGCTGCGGAGGGCGCCAAAAGTGAAAAAAGGTGCTTTTGAGGCTAGAGTCGGCAGGAAAGCAGAGAGGGCCAAATTGTGTGGGGCATTTGAAGGGGTTCCAGGAGGCAGTGAGGACCAGCATGACTTTTCCCCGCTGGCCCCTTTGCTGTGGCAGCAAAAGCTGGACGTTTGTCTTTTTTGCTGCGGAGGGCGCCAAAAGTGAAAAAAGGTGCTTTTGAGGCTAGAGTCGGCAGGAAAGCAGAGAGGGCCAAATTGTGTGGGGCATTTGAAGGGGTTCCAGGAGGCAGTGAGGACCAGCATGACTTTTCCCCGCTGGCCCCTTTGCTGTGGCAGCAAAAGCTGGACGTTTGTCTTTTTTGCTGCGGAGGGCGCCAAAAGTGAAAAAAGGTGCTTTTGAGGCTAGAGTCGGCAGGAAAGCAGAGAGGGCCAAATTGTGTGGGGCATTTGAAGGGGTTCCAGGAGGCAGTGAGGACCAGCATGACTTTTCCCCGCTGGCCCCTTTGCTGTGGCAGCAAAAGCTGGACGTTTGTCTTCTTTTGCTGCGGAGGGCGCCAAAAGTGAAAAAAGGTGCTTTTGAGGCTAGAGTCGGCAGGAAAGCAGAGAGGGCCAAATTGTGTGGGGCATTTGAAGGGGTTTCAGGAGGCAGTGAGGACCAGCATGACTTTTCCCCGCTGGCCCCTTTGCTGTGGCAGCAAAAGCTGGACGTTTGTCTATTTTGCTGCGGAGGGCGCCAAAAGTGAAAAAAGGTGCTTTTGAGGCTAGAGTCGGCAGGAAAGCAGAGAGGGCCAAATTGTGTGGGGCATTTGAAGGGGTTCCAGGAGGCAGTGAGGACCAGCATGACTTTTCCCCGCTGGCCCCTTTGCTGTGGCAGCAAAAGCTGGACGTTTGTCTTTTTTGCTGCGGAGGGCGCCAAAAGTGAAAAAAGGTGCTTTTGAGGCTAGAGTCGGCAGGAAAGCAGAGAGGGCCAAATTGTGTGGGGCATTTGAAGGGGTTCCAGGAGGCAGTGAGGACCAGCATGACTTTTCCCCGCTGGCCCCTTTGCTGTGGCAGCAAAAGCTGGACGTTTGTCTTTTTTGCTGCGGAGGGCGCCAAAAGTGAAAAAAGGTGCTTTTGAGGCTAGAGTCGGCAGGAAAGCAGAGAGGGCCAAATTGTGTGGGGCATTTGAAGGGGTTCCAGGAGGCAGTGAGGACCAGCATGACTTTTCCCCGCTGGCCCCTTTGCTGTGGCAGCAAAAGCTGGACGTTTGTCTTCTTTTGCTGCGGAGGGCGCCAAAAGTGAAAAAAGGTGCTTTTGAGGCTAGAGTCGGCAGGAAAGCAGAGAGGGCCAAATTGTGTGGGGCATTTGAAGGGGTTCCAGGAGGCAGTGAGGACCAGCATGACTTTTCCCGCTGGCCCCTTTGCTGTGGCAGCAAAAGCTGGACGTTTGTCTTTTTTGCTGCGGAGGGCGCCAAAAGTGAAAAAAGGTGCTTTTGAGGCTAGAGTCGGCAGGAAAGCAGAGAGGGCCAAATTGTGTGGGGCATTTGAAGGGGTTCCAGGAGGCAGTGAGGACCAGCATGACTTTTCCCCGCTGGCCCCTTTGCTGTGGCAGCAAAAGCTGGACGTTTGTCTTTTTTGCTGCGGAGGGCGCCAAAAGTGAAAAAAGGTGCTTTTGAGGCTAGAGTCGGCAGGAAAGCAGAGAGGGCCAAATTGTGTGGGGCATTTGAAGGGGTTCCAGGAGGCAGTGAGGACCAGCATGACTTTTCCCCGCTGGCCCCTTTGCTGTGGCAGCAAAAGCTGGACGTTTGTCTTTTTTGCTGCGGAGGGCGCCAAAAGTGAAAAAAGGTGCTTTTGAGGCTAGAGTCGGCAGGAAAGCAGAGAGGGCCAAATTGTGTGGGGCATTTGAAGGGGTTCCAGGAGGCAGTGAGGACCAGCATGACTTTTCCCCGCTGGCCCCTTTGCTGTGGCAGCAAAAGCTGGACGTTTGTCTTTTTTGCTGCGGAGGGCGCCAAAAGTGAAAAAAGGTGCTTTTGAGGCTAGAGTCGGCAGGAAAGCAGAGAGGGCCAAATTGTGTGGGGCATTTGAAGGGGTTCCAGGAGGCAGTGAGGACCAGCATGACTTTTCCCCGCTGGCCCCTTTGCTGTGGCAGCAAAAGCTGGACGTTTGTCTTTTTTGCTGCGGAGGGCGCCAAAAGTGAAAAAAGGTGCTTTTGAGGCTAGAGTCGGCAGGAAAGCAGAGAGGGCCAAATTGTGTGGGGCATTTGAAGGGGTTCCAGGAGGCAGTGAGGACCAGCATGACTTTTCCCCGCTGGCCCCTTTGCTGTGGCAGCAAAAGCTGGACGTTTGTCTTTTTTGCTGCGGAGGGCGCCAAAAGTGAAAAAAGGTGCTTTTGAGGCTAGAGTCGGCAGGAAAGCAGAGAGGGCCAAATTGTGTGGGGCATTTGAAGGTGTTCCAGGAGGCAGTGAGGACCAGCATGACTTTTCCCCGCTGGCCCCTTTGCTGTGGCAGCAAAAGCTGGACGTTTGTCTTTTTTGCTGCGGAGGGCGCCAAAAGTGAAAAAAGGTGCTTTTGAGGCTAGAGTCGGCAGGAAAGCAGAGAGGGCCAAATTGTGTGGGGCATTTGAAGGGGTTCCAGGAGGCAGTGAGGACCAGCATGACTTTTCCCCGCTGGCCCCTTTGCTGTGGCAGCAAAAGCTGGACGTTTGTCTTTTTTGCTGCGGAGGGCGCCAAAAGTGAAAAAAAGGTGCTTTTGAGGCTAGAGTCGGCAGGAAAGCAGAGAGGGCCAAATTGTGTGGGGCATTTGAAGGGGTTCCAGGAGGCAGTGAGGACCAGCATGACTTTTCCCCGCTGGCCCCTTTGCTGTGGCAGCAAAAGCTGGACGTTTGTCTTTTTTGCTGCGGAGGGCGCCAAAAGTGAAAAAAGGTGCTTTTGAGGCTAGAGTGCGCAGGAAAGCAGAGAGGGCCAAATTGTGTGGGGCATTTGAAGGGGTTCCAGGAGGCAGTGAGGACCAGCATGACTTTTCCCCGCTGGCCCCTTTGCTGTGGCAGCAAAAGCTGGACGTTTGTCTTTTTTGCTGCGGAGGGCGCCAAAAGTGAAAAAAGGTGCTTTTGAGGCTAGAGTCGGCAGGAAAGCAGAGAGGGCCAAATTGTGTGGGGCATTTGAAGGGGTTCCAGGAGGCAGTGAGGACCAGCATGACTTTTCCCCGCTGGCCCCTTTGCTGTGGCAGCAAAAGCTGGACGTTTGTCTTTTTTGCTGCGGAGGGCGCCAAAAGTGAAAAAAGGTGCTTTTGAGGCTAGAGTCGGCAGGAAAGCAGAGAGGGCCAAATTGTGTGGGGCATTTGAAGGGGTTCCAGGAGGCAGTGAGGACCAGCATGACTTTTCCCCGCTGGCCCCTTTGCTGTGGCAGCAAAAGCTGGACGTTTGTCTTTTTTGCTGCGGAGGGCGCCAAAAGTGAAAAAAGGTGCTTTTGAGGCTAGAGTGCGCAGGAAAGCAGAGAGGGCCAAATTGTCTTGGGCATTTGAAGGGGTTCAGGAGGCAGTGAGGACCAGCATCACTTTTCCCCGCTGGCCCCTTTGCTGTGGCAGCAAAAGCTGGACGTTTGTCTTTTTCGCTGCGGAGGGCGCCAAAAGTGAAAAAAGGTGCTTTTGAGGCTAGAGTCGGCAGGAAAGCAGAGAGGGCCAAATTGTGTGGGGCATTTGAAGGGGTTCCAGGAGGCAGTGAGGACCAGCATGACTTTTCCCCGCTGGCCCCTTTGCTGTGGCAGCAAAAGCTGGACGTTTGTCTTTTTTGCTGCGGAGGGCGCCAAAAGTGAAAAAAGGTGCTTTTGAGGCTAGAGTCGGCAGGAAAGCAGAGAGGGCCAAATTGTGTGGGGCATTTGAAGGGGTTCCAGGAGGCAGTGAGGACCAGCATGACTTTTCCCGCTGGCCCCTTTGCTGTGGCAGCAAAAGCTGGACGTTTGTCTTCTTTGCTGCGGAGGGCGCCAAAAGTGAAAAAAGGTGCTTTTGAGGCTAGAGTGCGCAGGAAAGCAGAGAGGGCCAAATTGTGTGGGGCATTTGAAGGGGTTCCAGGAGGCAGTGAGGACCAGCATGACTTTTCCCCGCTGGCCCCTTTGCTGTGGCAGCAAAAGCTGGACGTTTGTCTTTTTTGCTGCGGAGGGCGCCAAAAGTGAAAAAAGGTGCTTTTGAGGCTAGAGTCGGCAGGAAAGCAGAGAGGGCCAAATTGTGTGGGGCATTTGAAGGGGTTCCAGGAGGCAGTGAGGACCAGCATGACTTTTCCCCGCTGGCCCCTTTGCTGTGGCAGCAAAAGCTGGACGTTTGTCTTTTTTGCTGCGGAGGGCGCCAAAAGTGAAAAAAGGTGCTTTTGAGGCTAGAGTCGGCAGGAAAGCAGAGAGGGCCAAATTGTGTGGGGCATTTGAAGGGGTTCCAGGAGGCAGTGAGGACCAGCATGACTTTTCCCCGCTGGCCCCTTTGCTGTGGCAGCAAAAGCTGGACGTTTGTCTTCTTTGCTGCGGAGGGCGCCAAAAGTGAAAAAAGGTGCTTTTGAGGCTAGAGTGCACAGGAAAGCAGAGAGGGCCAAATTGTGTGGGGCATTTGAAGGGGTTTTAGGAGGCAGTGAGGACCAGCATGACTTTTCCCCGCTGGCCCCTTTGCTGTGGCAGCAAAAGCTGGACGTTTGTCTTTTTTGCTGCGGAGGGCGCCAAAAGTGAAAAAAGGTGCTTTTGAGGCTAGAGTCGGCAGGAAAGCAGAGAGGGCCAAATTGTGTGGGGCATTTGAAGGGGTTCCAGGAGGCAGTGAGGACCAGCATGACTTTTCCCCGCTGGCCCCTTTGCTGTGGCAGCAAAAGCTGGACGTTTGTCTTTTTTGCTGCGGAGGGCGCCAAAAGTGAAAAAAGGTGCTTTTGAGGCTAGAGTCGGCAGGAAAGCAGAGAGGGCCAAATTGTGTGGGGCATTTGAAGGGGTTCCAGGAGGCAGTGAGGACCAGCATGACTTTTCCCCGCTGGCCCCTTTGCTGTGGCAGCAAAAGCTGGACGTTTGTCTTTTTTGCTGCGGAGGGCGCCAAAAGTGAAAAAAGGTGCTTTTGAGGCTAGAGTGCGCAGGAAAGCAGAGAGGGCCAAATTGTGTGGGGCATTTGAAGGGGTTCCAGGAGGCAGTGAGGACCAGCATGACTTTTCCCCGCTGGCCCCTTTGCTGTGGCAGCAAAAGCTGGACGTTTGTCTTTTTTGCTGCGGAGGGCGCCAAAAGTGAAAAAAGGTGCTTTTGAGGCTAGAGTGCGCAGGAAAGCAGAGAGGGCCAAATTGTCTTGGGCATTTGAAGGGGTTTTAGGAGGCAGTGAGGACCAGCATCACTTTTCCCCGCTGGCCCCTTTGCTGTGGCAGCAAAAGCTGGACGTTTGTCTTTTTCGCTGCGGAGGGCGCCAAAAGTGAAAAAAGGTGCTTTTGAGGCTAGAGTCGGCAGGAAAGCAGAGAGGGCCAAATTGTGTGGGGCATTTGAAGGGGTTCCAGGAGGCAGTGAGGACCAGCATGACTTTTCCCCGCTGGCCCCTTTGCTGTGGCAGCAAAAGCTGGACGTTTGTCTTCTTTGCTGCGGAGGGCGCCAAAAGTGAAAAAAGGTGCTTTTGAGGCTAGAGTCGGCAGGAAAGCAGAGAGGGCCAAATTGTGTGGGGCATTTGAAGGGGTTCCAGGAGGCAGTGAGGACCAGCATGACTTTTCCCCGCTGGCCCCTTTGCTGTGGCAGCAAAAGCTGGACGTTTGTCTTTTTTGCTGCGGAGGGCGCCAAAAGTGAAAAAAGGTGCTTTTGAGGCTAGAGTCGGCAGGAAAGCAGAGAGGGCCAAATTGTGTGGGGCATTTGAAGGGGTTCCAGGAGGCAGTGAGGACCAGCATGACTTTTCCCCGCTGGCCCCTTTGCTGTGGCAGCAAAAGCTGGACGTTTGTCTTCTTTGCTGCGGAGGGCGCCAAAAGTGAAAAAAGGTGCTTTTGAGGCTAGAGTGCGCAGGAAAGCAGAGAGGGCCAAATTGTGTGGGGCATTTGAAGGGGTTTTAGGAGGCAGTGAGGACCAGCATGACTTTTCCCCGCTGGCCCCTTTGCTGTGGCAGCAAAAGCTTGACGTTTGTCTTTTTTGCTGCGGAGGGCGCCAAAAGTGAAAAAAGGTGCTTTTGAGGCTAGAGTCGGCAGGAAAGCAGAGAGGGCCAAATTGTGTGGGGCATTTGAAGGGGTTCCAGGAGGCAGTGAGGACCAGCATGACTTTTCCCCGCTGGCCCCTTTGCTGTGGCAGCAAAAGCTGGACGTTTGTCTTTTTTGCTGCGGAGGGCGCCAAAAGTGAAAAAAGGTGCTTTTGAGGCTAGAGTCGGCAGGAAAGCAGAGAGGGCCAAATTGTGTGGGGCATTTGAAGGGGTTCCAGGAGGCAGTGAGGACCAGCATGACTTTTCCCCGCTGGCCCCTTTGCTGTGGCAGCAAAAGCTGGACGTTTGTCTTTTTTGCTGCGGAGGGCGCCAAAAGTGAAAAAAGGTGCTTTTGAGGCTAGAGTCGGCAGGAAAGCAGAGAGGGCCAAATTGTGTGGGGCATTTGAAGGGGTTCCAGGAGGCAGTGAGGACCAGCATGACTTTTCCCCGCTGGCCCCTTTGCTGTGGCAGCAAAAGCTGGACGTTTGTCTTCTTTGCTGCGGAGGGCGCCAAAAGTGAAAAAAGGTGCTTTTGAGGCTAGAGTGCGCATGAAAGCAGAGAGGGCCAAATTGTGTGGGGCATTTGAAGGGGTTTTAGGAGGCAGTGAGGACCAGCATCACTTTTCCCCGCTGGCCCCTTTGCTGTGGCAGCAAAAGCTTGACGTTTGTCTTTTTTGCTGCGGAGGGCGCCAAAAGTGAAAAAAGGTGCTTTTGAGGCTAGAGTCGGCAGGAAAGCAGAGAGGGCCAAATTGTGTGGGGCATTTGAAGGGGTTCCAGGAGGCAGTGAGGACCAGCATGACTTTTCCCCGCTGGCCCCTTTGCTGTGGCAGCAAAAGCTGGACGTTTGTCTTTTTTGCTGCGGAGGGCGCCAAAAGTGAAAAAAGGTGCTTTTGAGGCTAGAGTGGGCAGGAAAGCAGAGAGGGCCAAATTGTGTGGGGCATTTGAAGGGGTTTTAGGAGGCAGTGAGGACCAGCATGACTTTTCCCCGCTGGCCCCTTTGCTGTGGCAGCAAAAGCTGGACGTTTGTCTTTTTTGCTGCGGAGGGCGCCAAAAGTGAAAAAAGGTGCTTTTGAGGGTAGAGTGCGCAGGAAAGCAGAGAGGGCCAAATTGTGTGGGGCATTTGAAGGGGTTCCAGGAGGCAGTGAGGACCAGCATGACTTTTCCCCGCTGGCCCCTTTGCTGTGGCAGCAAAAGCTGGACGTTTGTCTTTTTCGCTGCGGAGGGCGCCAAAAGTGAAAAAAGGTGCTTTTGCGGCTAGAGTCGGCAGGAAAGCAGAGAGGGCCAAATTGTGTGGGGCATTTGAAGGGGTTCCAGGAGGCAGTGAGGACCAGCATGACTTTTCCCCGCTGGCCCCTTTGCTGTGGCAGCAAAAGCTGGACGTTTGTCTTTTTTGCTGCGGAGGGCGCCAAAAGTGAAAAAAGGTGCTTTTGAGGCTAGAGTCGGCAGGAAAGCAGAGAGGGCCAAATTGTGTGGGGCATTTGAAGGGGTTCCAGGAGGCAGTGAGGACCAGCATGACTTTTCCCCGCTGGCCCCTTTGCTGTGGCAGCAAAAGCTGGACGTTTGTCTTTTTTGCTGCGGAGGGCGCCAAAAGTGAAAAAAGGTGCTTTTGAGGCTAGAGTCGGCAGGAAAGCAGAGAGGGCCAAATTGTGTGGGGCATTTGAAGGGGTTCCAGGAGGCAGTGAGGACCAGCATGACTTTTCCCCGCTGGCCCCTTTGCTGTGGCAGCAAAAGCTGGACGTTTGTCTTTTTTGCTGCGGAGGGCGCCAAAAGTGAAAAAAGGTGCTTTTGAGGCTAGAGTCGGCAGGAAAGCAGAGAGGGCCAAATTGTGTGGGGCATTTGAAGGGGTTCCAGGAGGCAGTGAGGACCAGCATGACTTTTCCCCGCTGGCCCCTTTGCTGTGGCAGCAAAAGCTGGACGTTTGTCTTTTTTGCTGCGGAGGGCGCCAAAAGTGAAAAAAGGTGCTTTTGAGGCTAGAGTCGGCAGGAAAGCAGAGAGGGCCAAATTGTGTGGGGCATTTGAAGGGGTTCCAGGAGGCAGTGAGGACCAGCATGACTTTTCCCCGCTGGCCCCTTTGCTGTGGCAGCAAAAGCTGGACGTTTGTCTTTTTTGCTGCGGAGGGCGCCAAAAGTGAAAAAAGGTGCTTTTGAGGCTAGAGTGCGCAGGAAAGCAGAGAGGGCCAAATTGTCTTGGGCATTTGAAGGGGTTTTAGGAGGCAGTGAGGACCAGCATGACTTTTCCCCGCTGGCCCCTTTGCTGTGGCAGCAAAAGCTGGACGTTTGTCTTTTTCGCTGCGGAGGGCGCCAAAAGTGAAAAAAGGTGCTTTTGAGGCTAGAGTCGGCAGGAAAGCAGAGAGGGCCAAATTGTGTGGGGCATTTGAAGGGGTTCCAGGAGGCAGTGAGGACCAGCATGACTTTTCCCCGCTGGCCCCTTTGCTGTGGCAGCAAAAGCTGGACGTTTGTCTTCTTTGCTGCGGAGGGCGCCAAAAGTGAAAAAAGGTGCTTTTGAGGCTAGAGTCGGCAGGAAAGCAGAGAGGGCCAAATTGTGTGGGGCATTTGAAGGGGTTCCAGGAGGCAGTGAGGACCAGCATGACTTTTCCCCGCTGGCCCCTTTGCTGTGGCAGCAAAAGCTGGACGTTTGTCTTTTTTGCTGCGGAGGGCGCCAAAAGTGAAAAAAGGTGCTTTTGAGGCTAGAGTCGGCAGGAAAGCAGAGAGGGCCAAATTGTGTGGGGCATTTGAAGGGGTTCCAGGAGGCAGTGAGGACCAGCATGACTTTTCCCCGCTGGCCCCTTTGCTGTGGCAGCAAAAGCTGGACGTTTGTCTTTTTTGCTGCGGAGGGCGCCAAAAGTGAAAAAAGGTGCTTTTGAGGCTAGAGTCGGCAGGAAAGCAGAGAGGGCCAAATTGTGTGGGGCATTTGAAGGGGTTCCAGGAGGCAGTGAGGACCAGCATGACTTTTCCCCGCTGGCCCCTTTGCTGTGGCAGCAAAAGCTGGACGTTTGTCTTTTTTGCTGCGGAGGGCGCCAAAAGTGAAAAAAGGTGCTTTTGAGGATAGAGTCGGCAGGAAAGCAGAGAGGGCCAAATTGTGTGGGGCATTTGAAGGGGTTCCAGGAGGCAGTGAGGACCAGCATGACTTTTCCCCGCTGGCCCCTTTGCTGTGGCAGCAAAAGCTGGACGTTTGTCTTCTTTGCTGCGGAGGGCGCCAAAAGTGAAAAAAGGTGCTTTTGAGGCTAGAGTGCGCAGGAAAGCAGAGAGGGCCAAATTGTGTGGGGCATTTGAAGGGGTTTTAGGAGGCAGTGAGGACCAGCATGACTTTTCCCCGCTGGCCCCTTTGCTGTGGCAGCAAAAGCTGGACGTTTGTCTTTTTTGCTGCGGAGGGCGCCAAAAGTGAAAAAAGGTGCTTTTGAGGCTAGAGTCGGCAGGAAAGCAGAGAGGGCCAAATTGTGTGGGGCATTTGAAGGGGTTCCAGGAGGCAGTGAGGACCAGCATGACTTTTCCCCGCTGGCCCCTTTGCTGTGGCAGCAAAAGCTGGACGTTTGTCTTTTTTGCTGCGGAGGGCGCCAAAAGTGAAAAAAGGTGCTTTTGAGGCTAGAGTGCGCAGGAAAGCAGAGAGGGCCAAATTGTGTGGGGCATTTGAAGGGGTTTTAGGAGGCAGTGAGGACCAGCATGACTTTTACCCGCTGGCCCCTTTGCTGTGGCAGCAAAAGCTGGACGTTTGTCTTTTTCGCTGCGGAGGGCGCCAAAAGTGAAAAAAGGTGCTTTTGAGGCTAGAGTCGGCAGGAAAGCAGAGAGGGCCAAATTGTGTGGGGCATTTGAAGGGGTTCCAGGAGGCAGTGAGGACCAGCATGACTTTTCCCCGCTGGCCCCTTTGCTGTGGCAGCAAAAGCTGGACGTTTGTCTTCTTTGCTGCGGAGGGCGCCAAAAGTGAAAAAAGGTGCTTTTGAGGCTAGAGTCGGCAGGAAAGCAGAGAGGGCCAAATTGTGTGGGGCATTTGAAGGGGTTCCAGGAGGCAGTGAGGACCAGCATGACTTTTCCCCGCTGGCCCCTTTGCTGTGGCAGCAAAAGCTGGACGTTTGTCTTTTTTTGCTGCGGAGGGCGCCAAAAGTGAAAAAAGGTGTTTTTGAGGATAGAGTGCGCAGGAAAGCAGAGAGGGCCAAATTGTGTGGGGCATTTGAAGGGGTTTTAGGAGGCAGTGAGGACCAGCATCACTTTTCCCCGCTGGCCCCTTTGCTGTGGCAGCAAAAGCTTGACGTTTGTCTTTTTTGCTGCGGAGGGCGCCAAAAGTGAAAAAAGGTGCTTTTGAGGCTAGAGTCGGCAGGAAAGCAGAGAGGGCCAAATTGTGTGGGGCATTTGAAGGGGTTCCAGGAGGCAGTGAGGACCAGCATGACTTTTCCCCGCTGGCCCCTTTGCTGTGGCAGCAAAAGCTGGACGTTTGTCTTTTTTGCTGCGGAGGGCGCCAAAAGTGAAAAAAGGTGCTTTTGAGGCTAGAGTCGGCAGGAAAGCAGAGAGGGCCAAATTGTGTGGGGCATTTGAAGGGGTTCCAGGAGGCAGTGAGGACCAGCATGACTTTTCCCCGCTGGCCCCTTTGCTGTGGCAGCAAAAGCTGGACGTTTGTCTTTTTTGCTGCGGAGGGCGCCAAAAGTGAAAAAAGGTGTTTTTGAGGATAGAGTGCGCAGGAAAGCAGAGAGGGCCAAATTGTGTGGGGCATTTGAAGGGGTTTTAGGAGGCAGTGAGGACCAGCATCACTTTTCCCCGCTGGCCCCTTTGCTGTGGCAGCAAAAGCTTGACGTTTGTCTTTTTTGCTGCGGAGGGCGCCAAAAGTGAAAAAAGGTGCTTTTGAGGCTAGAGTCGGCAGGAAAGCAGAGAGGGCCAAATTGTGTGGGGCATTTGAAGGGGTTCCAGGAGGCAGTGAGGACCAGCATGACTTTTCCCCGCTGGCCCCTTTGCTGTGGCAGCAAAAGCTGGACGTTTGTCTTTTTTGCTGCGGAGGGCGCCAAAAGTGAAAAAAGGTGCTTTTGAGGCTAGAGTCGGCAGGAAAGCAGAGAGGGCCAAATTGTGTGGGGCATTTGAAGGGGTTCCAGGAGGCAGTGAGGACCAGCATGACTTTTCCCCGCTGGCCCCTTTGCTGTGGCAGCAAAAGCTGGACGTTTGTCTTCTTTGCTGCGGAGGGCGCCAAAAGTGAAAAAAGGTGCTTTTGAGGCTAGAGTCGGCAGGAAAGCAGAGAGGGCCAAATTGTGTGGGGCATTTGAAGGGGTTCCAGGAGGCAGTGAGGACCAGCATGACTTTTCCCCGCTGGCCCCTTTGCTGTGGCAGCAAAAGCTGGACGTTTGTCTTCTTTGCTGCGGAGGGCGCCAAAAGTGAAAAAAGGTGCTTTTGAGGCTAGAGTGCGCAGGAAAGCAGAGAGGGCCAAATTGTGTGGGGCATTTGAAGGGGTTTTAGGAGGCAGTGAGGACCAGCATCACTTTTCCCCGCTGGCCCCTTTGCTGTGGCAGCAAAAGCTTGACGTTTGTCTTTTTTGCTGCGGAGGGCGCCAAAAGTGAAAAAAGGTGCTTTTGAGGCTAGAGTCGGCAGGAAAGCAGAGAGGGCCAAATTGTGTGGGGCATTTGAAGGGGTTCCAGGAGGCAGTGAGGACCAGCATGACTTTTCCCCGCTGGCCCCTTTGCTGTGGCAGCAAAAGCTGGACGTTTGTCTTTTTTGCTGCGGAGGGCGCCAAAAGTGAAAAAAGGTGCTTTTGAGGCTAGAGTCGGCAGGAAAGCAGAGAGGGCCAAATTGTGTGGGGCATTTGAAGGGGTTCCAGGAGGCAGTGAGGACCAGCATGACTTTTCCCCGCTGGCCCCTTTGCTGTGGCAGCAAAAGCTGGACGTTTGTCTTTTTTGCTGCGGAGGGCGCCAAAAGTGAAAAAAGGTGCTTTTGAGGCTAGAGTGCGCAGGAAAGCAGAGAGGGCCAAATTGTGTGGGGCATTTGAAGGGGTTCCAGGAGGCAGTGAGGACCAGCATGACTTTTCCCCGCTGGCCCCTTTGCTGTGGCAGCAAAAGCTGGACGTTTGTCTTTTTCGCTGCGGAGGGCGCCAAAAGTGAAAAAAGGTGCTTTTGCGGCTAGAGTCGGCAGGAAAGCAGAGAGGGCCAAATTGTGTGGGGCATTTGAAGGGGTTCCAGGAGGCAGTGAGGACCAGCATGACTTTTCCCCGCTGGCCCCTTTGCTGTGGCAGCAAAAGCTGGACGTTTGTCTTTTTTGCTGCGGAGGGCGCCAAAAGTGAAAAAAGGTGCTTTTGAGGCTAGAGTCGGCAGGAAAGCAGAGAGGGCCAAATTGTGTGGGGCATTTGAAGGGGTTCCAGGAGGCAGTGAGGACCAGCATGACTTTTCCCCGCTGGCCCCTTTGCTGTGGCAGCAAAAGCTGGACGTTTGTCTTTTTTGCTGCGGAGGGCGCCAAAAGTGAAAAAAGGTGCTTTTGAGGCTAGAGTCGGCAGGAAAGCAGAGAGGGCCAAATTGTGTGGGGCATTTGAAGGGGTTCCAGGAGGCAGTGAGGACCAGCATGACTTTTCCCCGCTGGCCCCTTTGCTGTGGCAGCAAAAGCTGGACGTTTGTCTTTTTTGCTGCGGAGGGCGCCAAAAGTGAAAAAAGGTGCTTTTGAGGCTAGAGTCGGCAGGAAAGCAGAGAGGGCCAAATTGTGTGGGGCATTTGAAGGGGTTCCAGGAGGCAGTGAGGACCAGCATGACTTTTCCCCGCTGGCCCCTTTGCTGTGGCAGCAAAAGCTGGACGTTTGTCTTCTTTGCTGCGGAGGGCGCCAAAAGTGAAAAAAGGTGCTTTTGAGGCTAGAGTGCGCAGGAAAGCAGAGAGGGCCAAATTGTGTGGGGCATTTGAAGGGGTTTTAGGAGGCAGTGAGGACCAGCATGACTTTTCCCCGCTGGCCCCTTTGCTGTGGCAGCAAAAGCTGGACGTTTGTCTTCTTTGCTGCGGAGGGCGCCAAAAGTGAAAAAAGGTGCTTTTGAGGCTAGAGTGCGCAGGAAAGCAGAGAGGGCCAAATTGTGTGGGGCATTTGAAGGGGTTCCAGGAGGCAGTGAGGACCAGCATGACTTTTCCCCGCTGGCCCCTTTGCTGTGGCAGCAAAAGCTGGACGTTTGTCTTTTTTGCTGCGGAGGGCGCCAAAAGTGAAAAAAGGTGCTTTTGAGGCTAGAGTCGGCAGGAAAGCAGAGAGGGCCAAATTGTGTGGGGCATTTGAAGGGGTTCCAGGAGGCAGTGAGGACCAGCATGACTTTTCCCCGCTGGCCCCTTTGCTGTGGCAGCAAAAGCTGGACGTTTGTCTTTTTTGCTGCGGAGGGCGCCAAAAGTGAAAAAAGGTGCTTTTGAGGCTAGAGTCGGCAGGAAAGCTGAGAGGGCCAAATTGTGTGGGGCATTTGAAGGGGTTCCAGGAGGCAGTGAGGACCAGCATGACTTTTCCCCGCTGGCCCCTTTGCTGTGGCAGCAAAAGCTGGACGTTTGTCTTCTTTGCTGCGGAGGGCGCCAAAAGTGAAAAAAGGTGCTTTTGAGGCTAGAGTCGGCAGGAAAGCAGAGAGGGCCAAATTGTGTGGGGCATTTGAAGGGGTTCCAGGAGGCAGTGATGGACCAGCATGACTTTTCCCCGCTGGCCCCTTTGCTGTGGCAGCAAAAGCTGGACGTTTGTCTTTTTTGCTGCGGAGGGCGCCAAAAGTGAAAAAAGGTGCTTTTGAGGCTAGAGTCGGCAGGAAAGCAGAGAGGGCCAAATTGTGTGGGGCATTTGAAGGGGTTCCAGGAGGCAGTGAGGACCAGCATGACTTTTCCCCGCTGGCCCCTTTGCTGTGGCAGCAAAAGCTGGACGTTTGTCTTTTTTGCTGCGGAGGGCGCCAAAAGTGAAAAAAGGTGCTTTTGAGGCTAGAGTCGGCAGGAAAGCAGAGAGGGCCAAATTGTGTGGGGCATTTGAAGGGGTTCCAGGAGGCAGTGAGGACCAGCATGACTTTTCCCCGCTGGCCCCTTTGCTGTGGCAGCAAAAGCTGGACGTTTGTCTTTTTTGCTGCGGAGGGCGCCAAAAGTGAAAAAAGGTGCTTTTGAGGCTAGAGTCGGCAGGAAAGCAGAGAGGGCCAAATTGTGTGGGGCATTTGAAGGGGTTCCAGGAGGCAGTGAGGACCAGCATGACTTTTCCCCGCTGGCCCCTTTGCTGTGGCAGCAAAAGCTGGACGTTTGTCTTTTTTGCTGCGGAGGGCGCCAAAAGTGAAAAAAGGTGCTTTTGAGGCTAGAGTCGGCAGGAAAGCTGAGAGGGCCAAATTGTGTGGGGCATTTGAAGGGGTTCCAGGAGGCAGTGAGGACCAGCATGACTTTTCCCCGCTGGCCCCTTTGCTGTGGCAGCAAAAGCTGGACGTTTGTCTTTTTTGCTGCGGAGGGCGCCAAAAGTGAAAAAAGGTGCTTTTGAGGATAGAGTCGGCAGGAAAGCAGAGAGGGCCAAATTGTGTGGGGCATTTGAAGGGGTTCCAGGAGGCAGTGAGGACCAGCATGACTTTTCCCCGCTGGCCCCTTTGCTGTGGCAGCAAAAGCTGGACGTTTGTCTTCTTTTGCTGCGGAGGGCGCCAAAAGTGAAAAAAGGTGCTTTTGAGGCTAGAGTCGGCAGGAAAGCAGAGAGGGCCAAATTGTGTGGGGCATTTGAAGGGGTTCCAGGAGGCAGTGAGGACCAGCATGACTTTTCCCCGCTGGCCCCTTTGCTGTGGCAGCAAAAGCTGGACGTTTGTCTTTTTTGCTGCGGAGGGCGCCAAAAGTGAAAAAAAGGTGCTTTTGAGGCTAGAGTCGGCAGGAAAGCAGAGAGGGCCAAATTGTGTGGGGCATTTGAAGGGGTTCCAGGAGGCAGTGAGGACCAGCATGACTTTTCCCCGCTGGCCCCTTTGCTGTGGCAGCAAAAGCTGGACGTTTGTCTTTTTTGCTGCGGAGGGCGCCAAAAGTGAAAAAAGGTGCTTTTGAGGCTAGAGTCGGCAGGAAAGCAGAGAGGGCCAAATTGTGTGGGGCATTTGAAGGGGTTCCAGGAGGCAGTGAGGACCAGCATGACTTTTCCCCGCTGGCCCCTTTGCTGTGGCAGCAAAAGCTGGACGTTTGTCTTCTTTGCTGCGGAGGGCGCCAAAAGTGAAAAAAGGTGCTTTTGAGGCTAGAGTCGGCAGGAAAGCAGAGAGGGCCAAATTGTGTGGGGCATTTGAAGGGGTTCCAGGAGGCAGTGAGGACCAGCATGACTTTTCCCCGCTGGCCCCTTTGCTGTGGCAGCAAAAGCTGGACGTTTGTCTTTTTTGCTGCGGAGGGCGCCAAAAGTGAAAAAAGGTGCTTTTGAGGCTAGAGTCGGCAGGAAAGCAGAGAGGGCCAAATTGTGTGGGGCATTTGAAGGGGTTCCAGGAGGCAGTGAGGACCAGCATGACTTTTCCCCGCTGGCCCCTTTGCTGTGGCAGCAAAAGCTGGACGTTTGTCTTTTTTGCTGCGGAGGGCGCCAAAAGTGAAAAAAGGTGCTTTTGAGGCTAGAGTCGGCAGGAAAGCAGAGAGGGCCAAATTGTGTGGGGCATTTGAAGGGGTTCCAGGAGGCAGTGAGGACCAGCATGACTTTTCCCCGCTGGCCCCTTTGCTGTGGCAGCAAAAGCTGGACGTTTGTCTTTTTTGCTGCGGAGGGCGCCAAAAGTGAAAAAAGGTGCTTTTGAGGCTAGAGTCGGCAGGAAAGCAGAGAGGGCCAAATTGTGTGGGGCATTTGAAGGGGTTCCAGGAGGCAGTGAGGACCAGCATGACTTTTCCCCGCTGGCCCCTTTGCTGTGGCAGCAAAAGCTGGACGTTTGTCTTTTTTGCTGCGGAGGGCGCCAAAAGTGAAAAAAGGTGCTTTTG
>NW_028126964.1:0-52696 GCF_965231255.1 Vanellus vanellus | reverse complement strand
CAAAAGTGAAAAAAGGTGTTTTTTGAGGCTAGAGTGGGCAGGAAAGCAGAGAGGGCCAAATTGTGTGGGGCATTTGAAGGGGTTCCAGGAGGCAGTGAGGACCAGCATGACTTTTCCCCGCTGGCCCCTTTGCTGTGGCAGCAAAAGCTGGACGTTTGTCTTTTTTGCTGCAGAGGGCGCCAAAAGTGAAAAAAGGTGTTTTTGAGGATAGAGTGGGCAGGAAAGCAGAGAGGGCCAAATTGTGTGGGGCATTTGAAGGGGTTCCAGGAGGCAGTGAGGACCAGCATGACTTTTCCCCGCTGGCACCTTTGCTGTGGCAGCAAAAGCTGGACGTTTTTCCTTTTTGCTGCGGAGGGCGCCAAAAGTGAAAAAAGGTGCTTTTGAGGCTAGAGTCGGCAGGAAAGCAGAGAGGGCCAAATTGTGTGGGGCATTTGAAGGGGTTCCAGGAGGCAGTGAGGACCAGCATGACTTTTCCCGCTGGCCCCTTTGCTGTGGCAGCAAAAGCTGGACGTTTGTCTTTTTTGCTGCGGAGGGCGCCAAAAGTGAAAAAAGGTGCTTTTGAGGCTAGAGTCGGCAGAAAGCAGAGAGGGCCAAATTGTGTGAGGCATTTGAAGGGGTTCCAGGAGGCAGTGAGGACCAGCATGACTTTTCCCCGCTGGCCCCTTTGCTGTGGCAGCAAAAGCTGGACGTTTGTCTTTTTTGCTGCAGAGGGCGCCAAAAGTGAAAAAAGGTGTTTTTGAGGATAGAGTCGGCAGGAAAGCAGAGAGGGCCAAATTGTGTGGGGCATTTGAAGGGGTTCCAGGAGGCAGTGAGGACCAGCATGACTTTTCCCCGCTGGCCCCTTTGCTGTGGCAGCAAAAGCTGGACGTTTGTCTTTTTTGCTGCGGAGGGCGCCAAAAGTGAAAAAGGTGCTTTTGAGGCTAGAGTGGGCAGGAAAGCAGAGAGGGCCAAATTGTGTGAGGCATTTGAAGGGGTTCCAGGAGGCAGTGAGGACCAGCATGACTTTTCCCCGCTGGCCCCTTTGCTGTGGCAGCAAAAGCTGGACGTTTGTCTTTTTTTGCTGCGGAGGGCGCCAAAAGTGAAAAAAGGTGCTTTTGAGGATAGAGTCGGCAGGAAAGCAGAGAGGGCCAAATTGTGTGGGGCATTTGAAGGGGTTCCAGGAGGCAGTGAGGACCAGCATGACTTTTCCCCGCTGGCCCCTTTGCTGTGGCAGCAAAAGCTGGACGTTTGTCTTTTTTGCTGCGGAGGGCGCCAAAAGTGAAAAAAGGTGCTTTTGAGGCTAGAGTCAGCAGGAAAGCAGAGAGGGCCAAATTGTGTGGGGCATTTGAAGGGGTTCCAGGAGGCAGTGAGGACCAGCATGACTTTTCCCCGCTGGCCCCTTTGCTGTGGCAGCAAAAGCTGGACGTTTGTCTTTTTTGCTGCGGAGGGCGCCAAAAGTGAAAAAAGGTGCTTTTGAGGCTAGAGTCGGCAGGAAAGCAGAGAGGGCCAAATTGTGTGGGGCATTTGAAGGGGTTCCAGGAGGCAGTGAGGACCAGCATGACTTTTCCCCGCTGGCCCCTTTGCTGTGGCAGCAAAAGCTGGACGTTTGTCTTTCTTGCTGCGGAGGGCGCCAAAAGTGAAAAAAGGTGTTTTTGAGGCTAGAGTGGGCAGGAAAGCAGAGAGGGCCAAATTGTGTGGGGCATTTGAAGGGGTTCCAGGAGGCAGTGAGGACCAGCATGACTTTTCCCCGCTGGCCCCTTTGCTGTGGCAGCAAAAGCTGGACGTTTGTCTTTTTTGCTGCAGAGGGCGCCAAAAGTGAAAAAAGGTGTTTTTGAGGATAGAGTGGGCAGGAAAGCAGAGAGGGCCAAATTGTGTGGGGCATTTGAAGGGGTTCCAGGAGGCAGTGAGGACCAGCATGACTTTTCCCCGCTGGCACCTTTGCTGTGGCAGCAAAAGCTGGACGTTTTTCCTTTTTGCTGCGGAGGGCGCCAAAAGTGAAAAAAGGTGCTTTTGAG
The DNA here is from genome assembly GCF_965231255.1 of Vanellus vanellus. Lineage (NCBI taxonomy): Eukaryota > Metazoa > Chordata > Aves > Charadriiformes > Charadriidae > Vanellus > Vanellus vanellus. Next base: position 50,702 of record NW_028126964.1, on the reverse strand, counting down.
GCTAGAGTCGGCAGGAAAGCAGAGAGGGCCAAATTGTGTGGGGCATTTGAAGGGGTTCCAGGAGGCAGTGAGGACCAGCATGACTTTTCCCCGCTGGCCCCTTTGCTGTGGCAGCAAAAGCTGGACGTTTGTCTTTTTTGCTGCGGAGGGCGCCAAAAGTGAAAAAAGGTGCTTTTGAGGCTAGAGTCGGCAGGAAAGCAGAGAGGGCCAAATTGTGTGAGGCATTTGAAGGGGTTCCAGGAGGCAGTGAGGACCAGCATGACTTTTCCCCGCTGGCCCCTTTGCTGTGGCAGCAAAAGCTGGACGTTTGTCTTTTTTGCTGCAGAGGGCGCCAAAAGTGAAAAAAGGTGTTTTTGAGGATAGAGTCGGCAGGAAAGCAGAGAGGGCCAAATTGTGTGGGGCATTTGAAGGGGTTCCAGGAGGCAGTGAGGACCAGCATGACTTTTCCCCGCTGGCCCCTTTGCTGTGGCAGCAAAAGCTGGACGTTTGTCTTTTTTGCTGCGGAGGGCGCCAAAAGTGAAAAAAGGTGCTTTTGAGGCTAGAGTGGGCAGGAAAGCAGAGAGGGCCAAATTGTGTGAGGCATTTGAAGGGGTTCCAGGAGGCAGTGAGGACCAGCATGACTTTTCCCCGCTGGCCCCTTTGCTGTGGCAGCAAAAGCTGGACGTTTGTCTTTTTTGCTGCGGAGGGCGCCAAAAGTGAAAAAAGGTGCTTTTGAGGCTAGAGTGGGCAGGAAAGCAGAGAGGGCCAAATTGTGTGGGGCATTTGAAGGGGTTCCAGGAGGCAGTGAGGACCAGCATGACTTTTCCCTGCTGGCCCCTTTGCTGTGGCAGCAAAAGCTGGACGTTTGTCTTCTTTGCTGCGGAGGGCGCCAAAAGTGAAAAAAGGTGCTTTTGAGGCTAGAGTCGGCAGGAAAGCAGAGAGGGCCAAATTGTGTGGGGCATTTGAAGGGGTTCCAGGAGGCAGTGAGGACCAGCATGACTTTTCCCCGCTGGCCCCTTTGCTGTGGCAGCAAAAGCTGGACGTTTGTCTTTTTTGCTGCGGAGGGCGCCAAAAGTGAAAAAAGGTGCTTTTGAGGCTAGAGTCGGCAGGAAAGCAGAGAGGGCCAAATTGTGTGGGGCATTTGAAGGTGTTCCAGGAGGCAGTGAGGACCAGCATGACTTTTCCCCGCTGGCCCCTTTGCTGTGGCAGCAAAAGCTGGACGTTTGTCTTTTTTGCTGCGGAGGGCGCCAAAAGTGAAAAAAGGTGCTTTTGAGGCTAGAGTCGGCAGGAAAGCAGAGAGGGCCAAATTGTGTGGGGCATTTGAAGGGGTTCCAGGAGGCAGTGAGGACCAGCATGACTTTTCCCCGCTGGCCCCTTTGCTGTGGCAGCAAAAGCTGGACGTTTGTCTTTTTTGCTGCGGAGGGCGCCAAAAGTGAAAAAAGGTGCTTTTGAGGCTAGAGTGGGCAGGAAAGCAGAGAGGGCCAAATTGTGTGGGGCATTTGAAGGGGTTCCAGGAGGCAGTGAGGACCAGCATGACTTTTCCCTGCTGGCCCCTTTGCTGTGGCAGCAAAAGCTGGACGTTTGTCTTTTTTGCTGCGGAGGGCGCCAAAAGTGAAAAAAGGTGCTTTTGAGGCTAGAGTCGGCAGGAAAGCAGAGAGGGCCAAATTGTGTGAGGCATTTGAAGGGGTTCCAGGAGGCAGTGAGGACCAGCATGACTTTTCCCCGCTGGCCCCTTTGCTGTGGCAGCAAAACTGGACGTTTGTCTTTTTTGCTGCGGAGGGCGCCAAAAGTGAAAAAAGGTGCTTTTGAGGATAGAGTCGGCAGGAAAGCAGAGAGGGCCAAATTGTGTGGGGCATTTGAAGGGGTTCCAGGAGGCAGTGAGGACCAGCATGACTTTTCCCCGCTGGCCCCTTTGCTGTGGCAGCAAAAGCTGGACGTTTGTCTTTTTGCTGCGGAGGGCGCCAAAAGTGAAAAAAGGTGCTTTTGAGGATAGAGTCGGCAGGAAAGCAGAGAGGGCCAAATTGTGTGAGGCATTTGAAGGGGTTCCAGGAGGCAGTGAGGACCAGCATGACTTTTCCCCGCTGGCCCCTTTGCTGTGGCAGCAAAAGCTGGACGTTTGTCTTTTTTGCTGCGGAGGGCGCCAAAAGTGAAAAAAGGTGCTTTTGAGGCTAGAGTCGGCAGGAAAGCAGAGAGGGCCAAATTGTGTGGGGCATTTGAAGGGGTTCCAGGAGGCAGTGAGGACCAGCATGACTTTTCTCCGCTGGCACCTTTGCTGTGGCAGCAAAAGCTGGACGTTTGTCTTTTTTGCTGCGGAGGGCGCCAAAAGTGAAAAAAGGTGCTTTTGAGGCTAGAGTGGGCAGGAAAGCAGAGAGGGCCAAATTGTGTGGGGCATTTGAAGGGGTTCCAGGAGGCAGTGAGGACCAGCATGACTTTTCCCCGCTGGCCCCTTTGCTGTGGCAGCAAAAGCTGGACGTTTGTCTTTTTTGCTGCGGAGGGCGCCAAAAGTGAAAAAAGGTGCTTTTGAGGCTAGAGTGGGCAGGAAAGCAGAGAGGGCCAAATTGTGTGAGGCATTTGAAGGGGTTCCAGGAGGCAGTGAGGACCAGCATGACTTTTCCCCGCTGGCCCCTTTGCTGTGGCAGCAAAAACTGGACGTTTGTCTTTTTTGCTGCGGAAGGCGCCAAAAGTGAAAAAAGGTGCTTTTGAGGATAGAGTCGGCAGGAAAGCAGAGAGGGCCAAATTGTGTGGGGCATTTGAAGGGGTTCCAGGAGGCAGTGAGGACCAGCATGACTTTTCCCCGCTGGCCCCTTTGCTGTGGCAGCAAAAGCTGGACGTTTGTCTTTTTTGCTGCGGAGGGCGCCAAAAGTGAAAAAAGGTGCTTTTGAGGATAGAGTCGGCAGGAAAGCAGAGAGGGCCAAATTGTGTGAGGCATTTGAAGGGGTTCCAGGAGGCAGTGAGGACCAGCATGACTTTTCCCCGCTGGCCCCTTTGCTGTGGCAGCAAAAGCTGGACGTTTGTCTTTTTTGCTGCGGAGGGCGCCAAAAGTGAAAAAAGGTGCTTTTGAGGCTAGAGTCGGCAGGAAAGCAGAGAGGGCCAAATTGTGTGGGGCATTTGAAGGGGTTCCAGGAGGCAGTGAGGACCAGCATGACTTTTCTCCGCTGGCACCTTTGCTGTGGCAGCAAAAGCTGGACGTTTGTCTTTTTTGCTGCGGAGGGCGCCAAAAGTGAAAAAAGGTGCTTTTGAGGCTAGAGTGGGCAGGAAAGCAGAGAGGGCCAAATTGTGTGGGGCATTTGAAGGGGTTCCAGGAGGCAGTGAGGACCAGCATGACTTTTCCCCGCTGGCCCCTTTGCTGTGGCAGCAAAAGCTGGACTTTTGTCTTTTTTGCTGCGGAGGGCGCCAAAAGTGAAAAAAGGTGCTTTTGAGGATAGAGTCGGCAGGAAAGCAGAGAGGGCCAAATTGTGTGAGGCATTTGAAGGGGTTCCAGGAGGCAGTGAGGACCAGCATGACTTTTCCCCGCTGGCCCCTTTGCTGTGGCAGCAAAAGCTGGACGTTTGTCTCTTTTGCTGCGGAGGGCGCCAAAAGTGAAAAAAGGTGCTTTTGAGGCTAGAGTCGGCAGGAAAGCAGAGAGGGCCAAATTGTGTGGGGCATTTGAAGGGGTTCCAGGAGGCAGTGAGGACCAGCATGACTTTTCCCTGCTGGCCCCTTTGCTGTGGCAGCAAAAGCTGGACGTTTGTCTTCTTTGCTGCGGAGGGCGCCAAAAGTGAAAAAAGGTGCTTTTGAGGCTAGAGTCGGCAGGAAAGCAGAGAGGGCCAAATTGTGTGGGGCATTTGAAGGGGTTCCAGGAGGCAGTGAGGACCAGCATGACTTTTCCCCGCTGGCACCTTTGCTGTGGCAGCAAAAGCTGGACGTTTGTCTTTTTTGCTGCGGAGGGCGCCAAAAGTGAAAAAAGGTGCTTTTGAGGCTAGAGTGGGCAGGAAAGCAGAGAGGGCCAAATTGTGTGGGGCATTTGAAGGGGTTCCAGGAGGCAGTGAGGACCAGCGTGACTTTTCCCCGCTGGCCCCTTTGCTGTGGCAGCAAAAGCTGGACGTTTGTCTTTTTTGCTGCAGAGGGCGCCAAAAGTGAAAAAAGGTGCTTTTCAAGGCTAGAGTCGGCAGGAAAGCAGAGAGGGCCAAATTGTGTGGGGCATTTGAAGGGGTTCCAGGACGCAGTGAGGACCAGCATGACTTTTCCCCGCTGGCCCCTTTGCTGTGGCAGCAAAAGCTGGACGTTTGTCTTTTTTGCTGCGGAGGGCGCCAAAAGTGAAAAAAGGTGCTTTTGAGGCTAGAGTGGGCAGGAAAGCAGAGAGGGCCAAATTGTGTGGGGCATTTGAAGGGGTTCCAGGAGGCAGTGAGGACCAGCATGACTTTTCCCCGCTGGCCCCTTTGCTGTGGCAGCAAAAGCTGGACGTTTGTCTTTTTTGCTGCGGAGGGCGCCAAAAGTGAAAAAAGGTGCTTTTGAGGCTAGAGTCGGCAGGAAAGCAGAGAGGGCCAAATTGTGTGGGGCATTTGAAGGGGTTCCAGGAGGCAGTGAGGACCAGCATGACTTTTCCCCGCTGGCCCCTTTGCTGTGGCAGCAAAAGCTGGACGTTTGTCTTTTTTGCTGCGGAGGGCGCCAAAAGTGAAAAAAGGTGCTTTTGAGGCTAGAGTCGGCAGGAAAGCAGAGAGGGCCAAATTGTGTGGGGCATTTGAAGGGGTTCCAGGAGGCAGTGAGGACCAGCATGACTTTTCCCCGCTGGCACCTTTGCTGTGGCAGCAAAAGCTGGACGTTTGTCTTTTTTGCTGCGGAGGGCGCCAAAAGTGAAAAAAGGTGCTTTTGAGGCTAGAGTCGGCAGGAAAGCAGAGAGGGCCAAATTGTGTGGGGCATTTGAAGGGGTTCCAGGAGGCAGTGAGGACCAGCATGACTTTTCCCCGCTGGCCCCTTTGCTGTGGCAGCAAAAGCTGGACGTTTGTCTTTTTTGCTGCGGAGGGCGCCAAAAGTGAAAAAAGGTGCTTTTGAGGCTAGAGTGGGCAGGAAAGCAGAGAGGGCCAAATTGTGTGGGGCATTTGAAGGGGTTCCAGGAGGCAGTGAGGACCAGCATGACTTTTCCCCGCTGGCCCCTTTGCTGTGGCAGCAAAAGCTGGACGTTTGTCTTTTTTCCTGCGGATCGTGCCAAAAGTGAAAAAAGGTGCTTTTGAGGCTAGAGTCGGCAGGAAAGCAGAGAGGGCCAAATTGTGTGGGGCATTTGAAGGGGTTCCAGGAGGCAGTGAGGACCAGCATGACTTTTCCCCGCTGGCCCCTTTGCTGTGGCAGCAAAAGCTGGACGTTTGTCTTTTTTGCTGCGGAGGGCGCCAAAAGTGAAAAAAGGTGCTTTTGAGGCTAGAGTCGGCAGGAAAGCAGAGAGGGCCAAATTGTGTGGGGCATTTGAAGGGGTTCCAGGAGGCAGTGAGGACCAGCATGACTTTTCCCCGCTGGCCCCTTTGCTGTGGCAGCAAAAGCTGGACGTTTGTCTTTTTTGCTGCGGAGGGCGCCAAAAGTGAAAAAAGGTGCTTTTGAGGCTAGAGTCGGCAGGAAAGCAGAGAGGGCCAAATTGTGTGGGGCATTTGAAGGGGTTCCAGGAGGCAGTGAGGACCAGCATGACTTTTCCCCGCTGGCCCCTTTGCTGTGGCAGCAAAAGCTGGACGTTTGTCTTTTTTGCTGCAGAGGGCGCCAAAAGTGAAACAAGGTGTTTTTGAGGATAGAGTCGGCAGGAAAGCAGAGAGGGCCAAATTGTGTGGGGCATTTGAAGGGGTTCCAGGAGGCAGTGAGGACCAGCATGACTTTTCCCCGCTGGTCTCTTTGCTGTGGCAGCAAAAGCTGGACGTTTGTCCTTTTTGCTGCGGAGGGCGCCAAAAGTGAAAAAAGGTGCTTTTGAGGCTAGAGTCGGCAGGAAAGCAGAGAGGGCCAAATTGTGTGGGGCATTTGAAGGGGTTCCAGGAGGCAGTGAGGACCAGCATGACTTTTCCCCGCTGGCCCCTTTGCTGTGGCAGCAAAAGCTGGACGTTTGTCTTTTTTGCTGCGGAGGGCGCCAAAAGTGAAAAAAGGTGCTTTTGAGGATAGAGTCGGCAGGAAAGCAGAGAGGGCCAAATTGTGTGAGGCATTTGAAGGGGTTCCAGGAGGCAGTGAGGACCAGCATGACTTTTCCCCGCTGGCCCCTTTGCTGTGGCAGCAAAAGCTGGACGTTTGTCTTTTTTGCTGCGGAGGGCGCCAAAAGTGAAAAAAGGTGCTTTTGAGGCTAGAGTCGGCAGGAAAGCAGAGAGGGCCAAATTGTGTGGGGAATTTGAAGGGGTTCCAGGAGGCAGTGAGGACCAGCATGACTTTTCTCCGCTGGCACCTTTGCTGTGGCAGCAAAAGCTGGACGTTTGTCTTTTTTGCTGCGGAGGGCGCCAAAAGTGAAAAAAGGTGCTTTTGAGGCTAGAGTGGGCAGGAAAGCAGAGAGGGCCAAATTGTGTGAGGCATTTGAAGGGGTTCCAGGAGGCAGTGAGGACCAGCATGACTTTTCCCCGCTGGCCCCTTTGCTGTGGCAGCAAAAGCTGGACGTTTGTCTTCTTTGCTGCGGAGGGCGCCAAAAGTGAAAAAAGGTGCTTTTGAGGCTAGAGTCGGCAGGAAAGCAGAGAGGGCCAAATTGTGTGGGGCATTTGAAGGGGTTCCAGGAGGCAGTGAGGACCAGCATGACTTTTCCCGCTGGCCCCTTTGCTGTGGCAGCAAAAGCTGGACGTTTGTCTTCTTTGCTGCGGAGGGCGCCAAAAGTGAAAAAAGGTGCTTTTGAGGCTAGAGTCGGCAGGAAAGCAGAGAGGGCCAAATTGTGTGGGGCATTTGAAGGGGTTCCAGGAGGCAGTGAGGACCAGCATGACTTTTCCCCGCTGGCCCCTTTGCTGTGGCAGCAAAAGCTGGACGTTTGTCTTTTTTGCTGCGGAGGGCGCCAAAAGTGAAAAAAGGTGCTTTTGAGGCTAGAGTCGGCAGGAAAGCAGAGAGGGCCAAATTGTGTGAGGCATTTGAAGGGGTTCCAGGAGGCAGTGAGGACCAGCATGACTTTTCCCCGCTGGCCCCTTTGCTGTGGCAGCAAAAGCTGGACGTTTGTCTTTTTTGCTGCGGAGGGCGCCAAAAGTGAAAAAAGGTGCTTTTGAGGCTAGAGTGGGCAGGAAAGCAGAGAGGGCCAAATTGTGTGGGGCATTTGAAGGTGTTCCAGGAGGCAGTGAGGACCAGCATGACTTTTCTCAGCTGGCACCTTTGCTGTGGCAGCAAAAGCTGGACGTTTGTCTTTTTTGCTGCGGAGGGCGCCAAAAGTGAAAAAAGGTGCTTTTGAGGCTAGAGTGGGCAGGAAAGCAGAGAGGGCCAAATTGTGTGGGGCATTTGAAGGGGTTCCAGGAGGCAGTGAGGACCAGCATGACTTTTCCCCGCTGGCCCCTTTGCTGTGGCAGCAAAAGCTGGACGTTTGTCTTTTTGCTGCAGAGGGCGCCAAAAGTGAAAAAAGGTGTTTTTGAGGATAGAGTCGGCAGGAAAGCAGAGAGGGCCAAATTGTGTGGGGCATTTGAAGGGGTTCCAGGAGGCAGTGAGGACCAGCATGACTTTTCCCCGCTGGCCCCTTTGCTGTGGCAGCAAAAGCTGGACGTTTGTCTTTTTTGCTGCGGAGGGCGCCAAAAGTGAAAAAAGGTGCTTTTGAGGCTAGAGTCGGCAGGAAAGCAGAGAGGGCCAAATTGTGTGAGGCATTTGAAGGGGTTCCAGGAGGCAGTGAGGACCAGCATGACTTTTCCCCGCTGGCCCCTTTGCTGTGGCAGCAAAAGCTGGACGTTTGTCTTTTTTGCTGCGGAGGGCGCAAAAAGTGAAAAAAGGTGCTTTTGAGGCTAGAGTGGGCAGGAAAGCAGAGAGGGCCAAATTGTGTGGGGCATTTGAAGGGGTTCCAGGAGGCAGTGAGGACCAGCATGACTTTTCTCCGCTGGCACCTTTGCTGTGGCAGCAAAAGCTGGACGTTTGTCTTTTTTGCTGCGGAGGGCGCCAAAAGTGAAAAAAGGTGCTTTTGAGGCTAGAGTGGGCAGGAAAGCAGAGAGGGCCAAATTGTGTGGGGCATTTGAAGGGGTTCCAGGAGGCAGTGAGGACCAGCATGACTTTTCCCCGCTGGCCCCTTTGCTGTGGCAGCAAAAGCTGGACGTTTGTCTTTTTTGCTGCGGAGGGCGCCAAAAGTGAAAAAAGGTGCTTTTGAGGCTAGAGTCGGCAGGAAAGCAGAGAGGGCCAAATTGTGTGGGGCATTTGAAGGTGTTCCAGGAGGCAGTGAGGACCAGCATGACTTTTCCCCGCTGGCCCCTTTGCTGTGGCAGCAAAAGCTGGACGTTTGTCTTTTTTGCTGCAGAGGGCGCCAAAAGTGAAAAAAGGTGCTTTTCAAGGCTCGAGTTGGCAGGAAAGCAGAGAGGGCCAAATTGTGTGGGGCATTTGAAGGTGTTCCAGGAGGCAGTGAGGACCAGCATGACTTTTCCCCGCTGGCCCCTTTGCTGTGGCAGCAAAAGCTGGACGTTTGTCTTTTTTGCTGCGGAGGGCGCCAAAAGTGAAAAAAGGTGCTTTTGAGGCTAGAGTGGGCAGGAAAGCAGAGAGGGCCAAATTGTGTGGGGCATTTGAAGGGGTTCCAGGAGGCAGTGAGGACCAGCATGACTTTTCCCCGCTGGCCCCTTTGCTGTGGCAGCAAAAGCTGGACGTTTGTCTTTTTTGCTGCGGAGGGCGCCAAAAGTGAAAAAAGGTGCTTTTGAGGCTAGAGTGGGCAGGAAAGCAGAGAGGGCCAAATTGTGTGGGGCATTTGAAGGTGTTCCAGGAGGCAGTGAGGACCAGCATGACTTTTTCCCGCTGGCCCCTTTGCTGTGGCAGCAAAAGCTGGACGTTTGTCTTTTTTGCTGCGGAGGGCGCCAAAAGTGAAAAAAGGTGCTTTGAGGCTAGAGTCGGCAGGAAAGCAGAGAGGGCCAAATTGTGTGGGGCATTTGAAGGGGTTCCAGGAGGCAGTGAGGACCAGCATGACTTTTCCCCGCTGGCCCCTTTGCTGTGGCAGCAAAAGCTGGACGTTTGTCTTTTTTGCTGCAGAGGGCGCCAAAAGTGAAAAAAGGTGTTTTTGAGGCTAGAGTCGGCAGGAAAGCAGAGAGGGCCAAATTGTGTGGGGCATTTGAAGGGGTTCCAGGAGGCAGTGAGGACCAGCATGACTTTTCCCTGCTGGCCCCTTTGCTGTGGCAGCAAAAGCTGGACGTTTGTCTTTTTTGCTGCGGAGGGCGCCAAAAGTGAAAAAAGGTGCTTTTGAGGCTAGAGTCGGCAGGAAAGCAGAGAGGGCCAAATTGTGTGGGGCATTTGAAGGGGTTCCAGGAGGCAGTGAGGACCAGCATGACTTTTCCCCGCTGGCCCCTTTGCTGTGGCAGCAAAAGCTGGACGTTTGTCTTTTTTGCTGCGGAGGGCGCCAAAAGTGAAAAAAGGTGCTTTTGAGGCTAGAGTCGGCAGGAAAGCAGAGAGGGCCAAATTGTGTGGGGCATTTGAAGGGGTTCCAGGAGGCAGTGAGGACCAGCATGACTTTTCCCCGCTGGCCCCTTGCTGTGGCAGCAAAAGCTGGACGTTTGTCTTTTTTTGCTGCAGAGGGCGCCAAAAGTGAAAAAAGGTGTTTTTGAGGCTAGAGTCGGCAGGAAAGCAGAGAGGGCCAAATTGTGTGGGGCATTTGAAGGGGTTCCAGGAGGCAGTGAGGACCAGCATGACTTTTCCCCGCTGGCCCCTTTGCTGTGGCAGCAAAAGCTGGACGTTTGTCTTTTTTGCTGCGGAGGGCGCCAAAAGTGAAAAAAGGTGCTTTTGAGGCTAGAGTCGGCAGGAAAGCAGAGAGGGCCAAATTGTGTGGGGCATTTGAAGGGGTTCCAGGAGGCAGTGAGGACCAGCATGACTTTTCCCCGCTGGCCCCTTTGCTGTGGCAGCAAAAGCTGGACGTTTGTCTTTTTTGCTGCAGAGGGCGCCAAAAGTGAAAAAAGGTGTTTTTGAGGCTAGAGTCGGCAGGAAAGCAGAGAGGGCCAAATTGTGTGGGGCATTTGAAGGGGTTCCAGGAGGCAGTGAGGACCAGCATGACTTTTCCCTGCTGGCCCCTTTGCTGTGGCAGCAAAAGCTGGACGTTTGTCTTTTTTGCTGCGGAGGGCGCCAAAAGTGAAAAAAGGTGCTTTTGAGGCTAGAGTGGGCAGGAAAGCAGAGAGGGCCAAATTGTGTGGGGCATTTGAAGGGGTTCCAGGAGGCAGTGAGGACCAGCATGACTTTTCCCCGCTGGCCCCTTTGCTGTGGCAGCAAAAGCTGGACGTTTGTCTTTTTTGCTGCGGAGGGCGCCAAAAGTGAAAAAAGGTGCTTTTGAGGCTAGAGTCGGCAGGAAAGCAGAGAGGGCCAAATTGTGTGGGGCATTTGAAGGGGTTCCAGGAGGCAGTGAGGACCAGCATGACTTTTCCCCGCTGGCCCCTTTGCTGTGGCAGCAAAAGCTGGACGTTTGTCTTTTTTGCTGCGGAGGGCGCCAAAAGTGAAAAAAGGTGCTTTTGAGGCTAGAGTCGGCAGGAAAGCAGAGAGGGCCAAATTGTGTGGGGCATTTGAAGGGGTTCCAGGAGGCAGTGAGGACCAGCATGACTTTTCCCCGCTGGCCCCTTTGCTGTGGCAGCAAAAGCTGGACGTTTGTCTTTTTTGCTGCAGAGGGCGCCAAAAGTGAAAAAAGGTGTTTTTGAGGCTAGAGTCGGCAGGAAAGCAGAGAGGGCCAAATTGTGTGGGGCATTTGAAGGGGTTCCAGGAGGCAGTGAGGACCAGCATGACTTTTCCCCGCTGGCCCCTTTGCTGTGGCAGCAAAAGCTGGACGTTTGTCTTTTTTGCTGCGGAGGGCGCCAAAAGTGAAAAAAGGTGCTTTTGAGGCTAGAGTCGGCAGGAAAGCAGAGAGGGCCAAATTGTGTGGGGCATTTGAAGGGGTTCCAGGAGGCAGTGAGGACCAGCATGACTTTTCCCCGCTGGCCCCTTTGCTGTGGCAGCAAAAGCTGGACGTTTGTCTATTTTGCTGCAGAGGGCGCCAAAAGTGAAAAAAGGTGTTTTTGAGGCTAGAGTCGGCAGGAAAGCAGAGAGGGCCAAATTGTGTGGGGCATTTGAAGGGGTTCCAGGAGGCAGTGAGGACCAGCATGATTTTTCCCCGCTGGCCCCTTTGCTGTGGCAGCAAAAGCTGGACGTTTGTCTTTTTTTCTGCGGAGGGCGCCAAAAGTGAAAAAAGGTGCTTTTGAGGCTAGAGTCGGCAGGAAAGCAGAGAGGGCCAAATTGTGTGAGGCATTTGAAGGGGTTCCAGGAGGCAGTGAGGACCAGCATGACTTTTCCCCGCTGGCCCCTTTGCTGTGGCAGCAAAAGCTGGACGTTTGTCTTTTTTGCTGCGGAGGGCGCCAAAAGTGAAAAAAGGTGCTTTTGAGGCTAGAGTGGGCAGGAAAGCAGAGAGGGCCAAATTGTGTGGGGCATTTGAAGGGGTTCCAGGAGGCAGTGAGGACCAGCATGACTTTTCCCCGCTGGCCCCTTTGCTGTGGCAGCAAAAGCTGGACGTTTGTCTTTTTTGCTGCGGAGGGCGCCAAAAGTGAAAAAAGATGCTTTTGAGGATAGAGTCGGCAGGAAAGCAGAGAGGGCCAAATTGTGTGAGGCATTTGAAGGGGTTCCAGGAGGCAGTGAGGACCAGCATGACTTTTCCCCGCTGGCCCCTTTGCTGTGGCAGCAAAAGCTGGACGTTTGTCTTTTTTGCTGCGGAGGGCGCCAAAAGTGAAAAAAGGTGCTTTTGAGGCTAGAGTCGGCAGGAAAGCAGAGAGGGCCAAATTGTGTGGGGCATTTGAAGGGGTTCCAGGAGGCAGTGAGGACCAGCATGACTTTTCCCCGCTGGCCCCTTTGCTGTGGCAGCAAAAGCTGGACGTTTGTCTTTTTTGCTGCGGAGGGCGCCAAAAGTGAAAAAAGGTGTTTTTGAGGCTAGAGTCGGCAGGAAAGCAGAGAGGGCCAAATTGTGTGGGGCATTTGAAGGGGTTCCAGGAGGCAGTGAGGACCAGCATGACTTTTCCCCGCTGGCCCCTTTGCTGTGGCAGCAAAAGCTGGACGTTTGTCTTTTTTGCTGCGGAGGGCGCCAAAAGTGAAAAAAGGTGCTTTTGAGGCTAGAGTGGGCAGGAAAGCAGAGAGGGCCAAATTGTGTGGGGCATTTGAAGGGGTTCCAGGAGGCAGTGAGGACCAGCATGACTTTTCCCCGCTGGCCCCTTTGCTGTGGCAGCAAAAGCTGGACGTTTGTCTTTTTTGCTGCGGAGGGCGCCAAAAGTGAAAAAAGGTGCTTTTGAGGCTAGAGTCGGCAGGAAAGCAGAGAGGGCCAAATTGTGTGGGGCATTTGAAGGGGTTCCAGGAGGCAGTGAGGACCAGCATGACTTTTCCCCGCTGGCCCCTTTGCTGTGGCAGCAAAAGCTGGACGTTTGTCTTTTTTGCTGCGGAGGGCGCCAAAAGTGAAAAAAGGTGCTTTTGAGGCTAGAGTGGGCAGGAAAGCAGAGAGGGCCAAATTGTGTGGGGCATTTGAAGGGGTTCCAGGAGGCAGTGAGGACCAGCATGACTTTTCTCCGCTGGCACCTTTGCTGTGGCAGCAAAAGCTGGACGTTTGTCTTTTTTGCTGCGGAGGGCGCCAAAAGTGAAAAAAGGTGCTTTTGAGGCTAGAGTGGGCAGGAAAGCAGAGAGGGCCAAATTGTGTGGGGCATTTGAAGGGGTTCCAGGAGGCAGTGAGGACCAGCATGACTTTTCCCCGCTGGCCCCTTTGCTGTGGCAGCAAAAGCTGGACGTTTGTCTTTTTTGCTGCGGAGGGCGCCAAAAGTGAAAAAAGATGCTTTTGAGGATAGAGTCGGCAGGAAAGCAGAGAGGGCCAAATTGTGTGAGGCATTTGAAGGGGTTCCAGGAGGCAGTGAGGACCAGCATGACTTTTCCCCGCTGGCCCCTTTGCTGTTGCAGCAAAAGCTGGACGTTTGTCTTTTTTGCTGCGGAGGGCGCCAAAAGTGAAAAAAGGTGCTTTTGAGGCTAGAGTCGGCAGGAAAGCAGAGAGGGCCAAATTGTGTGGGGCATTTGAAGGGGTTCCAGGAGGCAGTGAGGACCAGCATGACTTTTCCCCGCTGGCACCTTTGCTGTGGCAGCAAAAGCTGGACGTTTGTCTTTTTTGCTGCGGAGGGCGCCAAAAGTGAAAAAAGGTTCTTTTGAGGCTAGAGTCGGCAGGAAAGCAGAGAGGGCCAAATTGTGTGGGGCATTTGAAGGGGTTCCAGGAGGCAGTGAGGACCAGGATGACTTTTCCCCGCTGGCCCCTTTGCTGTGGCAGCAAAAGCTGGACGTTTGTCTTTTTTGCTGCGGAGGGCGCCAAAAGTGAAAAAAGGTGTTTTTGAGGCTAGAGTCGGCAGGAAAGCAGAGAGGGCCAAATTGTGTGGGGCATTTGAAGGGGTTCCAGGAGGCAGTGAGGACCAGCATGACTTTTCCCCGCTGGCCCCTTTGCTGTGGCAGCAAAAGCTGGACGTTTGTCTTTTTTGCTGCGGAGGGTGCCAAAAGTGAAAAAAGGTGCTTTTGAGGCTAGAGTCGGCAGGAAAGCAGAGAGGGCCAAATTGTGTGGGGCATTTGAAGGGGTTCCAGGAGGCAGTGAGGACCAGCATGACTTTTCCCCGCTGGCCCCTTTGCTGTGGCAGCAAAAGCTGGACGTTTGTCTTTTTTGCTGCAGAGGGCGCCAAAAGTGAAAAAAGGTGTTTTTGAGGCTAGAGTCGGCAGGAAAGCAGAGAGGGCCAAATTGTGTGGGGCATTTGAAGGGGTTCCAGGAGGCAGTGAGGACCAGCATGACTTTTCCCCGCTGGCCCCTTTGCTGTGGCAGCAAAAGCTGGACGTTTGTCTTTTTTGCTGCGGAGGGCGCCAAAAGTGAAAAAAGGTGCTTTTGAGGCTAGAGTCGGCAGGAAAGCAGAGAGGGCCAAATTGTGTGAGGCATTTGAAGGGGTTCCAGGAGGCAGTGAGGACCAGCATGACTTTTCCCCGCTGGCCCCTTTGCTGTGGCAGCAAAAGCTGGACGTTTGTCTTTTTTGCTGCGGAGGGCGCCAAAAGTGAAAAAAGGTGCTTTTGAGGCTAGAGTGGGCAGGAAAGCAGAGAGGGCCAAATTGTGTGGGGCATTTGAAGGGGTTCCAGGAGGCAGTGAGGACCAGCATGACTTTTCTCCGCTGGCACCTTTGCTGTGGCAGCAAAAGCTGGACGTTTGTCTTTTTTGCTGCGGAGGGCGCCAAAAGTGAAAAAAGGTGCTTTTGAGGCTAGAGTGGGCAGGAAAGCAGAGAGGGCCAAATTGTGTGGGGCATTTGAAGGGGTTCCAGGAGGCAGTGAGGACCAGCATGACTTTTCCCCGCTGGCCCCTTTGCTGTGGCAGCAAAAGCTGGACGTTTGTCTTTTTTGCTGCGGAGGGCGCCAAAAGTGAAAAAAGATGCTTTTGAGGATAGAGTCGGCAGGAAAGCAGAGAGGGCCAAATTGTGTGAGGCATTTGAAGGGGTTCCAGGAGGCAGTGAGGACCAGCATGACTTTTCCCCGCTGGCCCCTTGGCTGTGGCAGCAAAAGCTGGACGTTTGTCTTTTTTGCTGCGGAGGGCGCCAAAAGTGAAAAAAGGTGCTTTTGAGGCTAGAGTCGGCAGGAAAGCAGAGAGGGCCAAATTGTGTGGGGCATTTGAAGGGGTTCCAGGAGGCAGTGAAGACCAGCATGACTTTTCCCCGCTGGCCCCTTTGCTGTGGCAGCAAAAGCTGGACGTTTGTCTTTTTTGCTGCGGAGGGCGCCAAAAGTGAAAAAAGGTGCTTTTGAGGCTAGAGTCGGCAGGAAAGCAGAGAGGGCCAAATTGTGTGGGGCATTTGAAGGGGTTCCAGGAGGCAGTGAGGACCAGCATGACTTTTCTCCGCTGGCACCTTTGCTGTGGCAGCAAAAGCTGGACGTTTGTCTTTTTTGCTGCGGAGGGCGCCAAAAGTGAAAAAAGGTGCTTTTGAGGCTAGAGTGGGCAGGAAAGCAGAGAGGGCCAAATTGTGTGGGGCATTTGAAGGGGTTCCAGGAGGCAGTGAGGACCAGCATGACTTTTCCCCGCTGGCCCCTTTGCTGTGGCAGCAAAAGCTGGACGTTTGTCTTTTTTGCTGCGGAGGGCGCCAAAAGTGAAAAAAGATGCTTTTGAGGATAGAGTCGGCAGGAAAGCAGAGAGGGCCAAATTGTGTGAGGCATTTGAAGGGGTTCCAGGAGGCAGTGAGGACCAGCATGACTTTTCCCCGCTGGCCCCTTTGCTGTGGCAGCAAAAGCTGGACGTTTGTCTTTTTTGCTGCGGAGGGCGCCAAAAGTGAAAAAAGGTGCTTTTGAGGCTAGAGTCGGCAGGAAAGCAGAGAGGGCCAAATTGTGTGGGGCATTTGAAGGGGTTCCAGGAGGCAGTGAGGACCAGCATGACTTTTCCCCGCTGGCACCTTTGCTGTGGCAGCAAAAGCTGGACGTTTGTCTTTTTTGCTGCGGAGGGCGCCAAAAGTGAAAAAAGGTTCTTTTGAGGCTAGAGTCGGCAGGAAAGCAGAGAGGGCCAAATTGTGTGGGGCATTTGAAGGGGTTCCAGGAGGCAGTGAGGACCAGGATGACTTTTCCCCGCTGGCCCCTTTGCTGTGGCAGCAAAAGCTGGACGTTTGTCTTTTTTTGCTGCGGAGGGCGCCAAAAGTGAAAAAAGGTGTTTTTGAGGCTAGAGTCGGCAGGAAAGCAGAGAGGGCCAAATTGTGTGGGGCATTTGAAGGGGTTCCAGGAGGCAGTGAGGACCAGCATGACTTTTCCCCGCTGGCCCCTTTGCTGTGGCAGCAAAAGCTGGACGTTTGTCTTTTTTGCTGCGGAGGGTGCCAAAAGTGAAAAAAGGTGCTTTTGAGGCTAGAGTCGGCAGGAAAGCAGAGAGGGCCAAATTGTGTGGGGCATTTGAAGGGGTTCCAGGAGGCAGTGAGGACCAGCATGACTTTTCCCCGCTGGCCCCTTTGCTGTGGCAGCAAAAGCTGGACGTTTGTCTTTTTTGCTGCAGAGGGCGCCAAAAGTGAAAAAAGGTGTTTTTGAGGCTAGAGTCGGCAGGAAAGCAGAGAGGGCCAAATTGTGTGGGGCATTTGAAGGGGTTCCAGGAGGCAGTGAGGACCAGCATGACTTTTCCCCGCTGGCCCCTTTGCTGTGGCAGCAAAAGCTGGACGTTTGTCTTTTTTGCTGTGGAGGGCGCCAAAAGTGAAAAAAGGTGCTTTTGAGGCTAGAGTCGGCAGGAAAGCAGAGAGGGCCAAATTGTGTGAGGCATTTGAAGGGGTTCCAGGAGGCAGTGAGGACCAGCATGACTTTTCCCCGCTGGCCCCTTTGCTGTGGCAGCAAAAGCTGGACGTTTGTCTTTTTTGCTGCGGAGGGCGCCAAAAGTGAAAAAAGGTGCTTTTGAGGCTAGAGTGGGCAGGAAAGCAGAGAGGGCCAAATTGTGTGGGGCATTTGAAGGGGTTCCAGGAGGCAGTGAGGACCAGCATGACTTTTCTCCGCTGGCACCTTTGCTGTGGCAGCAAAAGCTGGACGTTTGTCTTTTTTGCTGCGGAGGGCGCCAAAAGTGAAAAAAGGTGCTTTTGAGGCTAGAGTGGGCAGGAAAGCAGAGAGGGCCAAATTGTGTAGGGCATTTGAAGGGGTTCCAGGAGGCAGTGAGGACCAGCATGACTTTTCCCCGCTGGCCCCTTTGCTGTGGCAGCAAAAGCTGGACGTTTGTCTTTTTTGCTGCGGAGGGCGCCAAAAGTGAAAAAAGATGCTTTTGAGGATAGAGTCGGCAGGAAAGCAGAGAGGGCCAAATTGTGTGAGGCATTTGAAGGGGTTCCAGGAGGCAGTGAGGACCAGCATGACTTTTCCCCGCTGGCCCCTTTGCTGTGGCAGCAAAAGCTGGACGTTTGTCTTTTTTGCTGCGGAGGGCGCCAAAAGTGAAAAAAGGTGCTTTTGAGGCTAGAGTCGGCAGGAAAGCAGAGAGGGCCAAATTGTGTGGGGCATTTGAAGGGGTTCCAGGAGGCAGTGAAGACCAGCATGACTTTTCCCCGCTGGCCCCTTTGCTGTGGCAGCAAAAGCTGGACGTTTGTCTTTTTTGCTGCGGAGGGCGCCAAAACTGAAAAAAGGTGCTTTTGAGGCTAGAGTCGGCAGGAAAGCAGAGAGGGCCAAATTGTGTGGGGCATTTGAAGGGATTCCAGGAGGCAGTGAGGACCAGCATGACTTTTCCCCGCTGGCCCCTTTGCTGTGGCAGCAAAAGCTGGACGTTTGTCTTTTTTGCTGCGGAGGGCGCCAAAAGTGAAAAAAGGTGCTTTTGAGGCTAGAGTCGGCAGGAAAGCAGAGAGGGCCAAATTGTGTGGGGCATTTGAAGGGGTTCCAGGAAGCAGTGAGGACCAGCATGACTTTTCCCCGCTGGCCCCTTTGCTGTGGCAGCAAAAGCTGGACGTTTGTCTTTTTTGCTGCGGAGGGCGCCAAAAGTGAAAAAAGGTGCTTTTGAGGCTAGAGTCGGCAGGAAAGCAGAGAGGGCCAAATTGTGTGGGGCATTTGAAGGGGTTCCAGGAGGCAGTGAGGACCAGCATGACTTTTCCCCGCTGGCCCCTTTGCTGTGGCAGCAAAAGCTGGACGTTTGTCTTTTTTGCTGCGGAGGGCGCCAAAAGTGAAAAAAGGTGCTTTTGAGGCTAGAGTCGGCAGGAAAGCAGAGAGGGCCAAATTGTGTGGGGCATTTGAAGGGGTTCCAGGAGGCAGTGAGGACCAGCATGACTTTTCCCCGCTGGCCCCTTTGCTGTGGCAGCAAAAGCTGGACGTTTGTCTTTTTTGCTGCGGAGGGCGCCAAAAGTGAAAAAAGGTGCTTTTGAGGCTAGAGTCGGCAGGAAAGCAGAGAGGGCCAAATTGTGTGGGGCATTTGAAGGGGTTCCAGGAGGCAGTGAGGACCAGCATGACTTTTCCCCGCTGGCCCCTTTGCTGTGGCAGCAAAAGCTGGACGTTTGTCTTTTTTGCTGCGGAGGGCGCCAAAAGTGAAAAAAGGTGCTTTTGAGGCTAGAGTCGGCAGGAAAGCAGAGAGGGCCAAATTGTGTGGGGCATTTGAAGGGGTTCCAGGAGGCAGTGAGGACCAGCATGACTTTTCCCCGCTGGCCCCTTTGCTGTGGCAGCAAAAGCTGGACGTTTGTCTTTTTTGCTGCGGAGGGCACCAAAAGTGAAAAAAGGTGCTTTTGAGGCTAGAGTCGGCAGGAAAGCAGAGAGGGCCAAATTGTGTGGGGCATTTGAAGGGGTTCCAGGAGGCAGTGAGGACCAGCATGACTTTTCCCCGCTGGCCCCTTTGCTGTGGCAGCAAAAGCTGGACGTTTGTCTTTTTTGCTGCGGAGGGCGCCAAAAGTGAAAAAAGGTGCTTTTGAGGCTAGAGTCGGCAGGAAAGCAGAGAGGGCCAAATTGTGTGGGGCATTTGAAGGGGTTCCAGGAGGCAGTGAGGACCAGCATGACTTTTCCCCGCTGGCCCCTTTGCTGTGGCAGCAAAAGCTGGACGTTTGTCTTTTTTGCTGCGGAGGGCGCCAAAAGTGAAAAAAGGTGCTTTTGAGGCTAGAGTCGGCAGGAAAGCAGAGAGGGCCAAATTGTGTGGGGCATTTGAAGGGGTTCCAGGAGGCAGTGAGGACCAGCATGACTTTTCCCCGCTGGCCCCTTTGCTGTGGCAGCAAAAGCTGGACGTTTGTCTTTTTTGCTGCGGAGGGCGCCAAAAGTGAAAAAAGGTGCTTTTGAGGCTAGAGTCGGCAGGAAAGCAGAGAGGGCCAAATTGTGTGGGGCATTTGAAGGGGTTCCAGGAGGCAGTGAGGACCAGCATGACTTTTCCCCGCTGGCCCCTTTGCTATGGCAGCAAAAGCTGGACGTTTGTCTTTTTTGCTGCGGAGGGCGCCAAAAGTGAAAAAAGGTGCTTTTGAGGCTAGAGTCGGCAGGAAAGCAGAGAGGGCCAAATTGTGTGGGGCATTTGAAGGGGTTCCAGGAGGCAGTGAGGACCAGCATGACTTTTCCCCGCTGGCCCCTTTGCTGTGGCAGCAAAAGCTGGACGTTTGTCTTTTTTGCTGCGGAGGGCGCCAAAAGTGAAAAAAGGTGCTTTTGAGGATAGAGTCGGCAGGAAAGCAGAGAGGGCCAAATTGTGTGAGGCATTTGAAGGGGTTCCAGGAGGCAGTGAGGACCAGCATGACTTTTCCCCGCTGGCCCCTTTGCTGTGGCAGCAAAAACTGGACGTTTGTCTTTTTTGCTGCGGAGGGCGCCAAAAGTGAAAAAAGGTGCTTTTGAGGCTAGAGTCGGCAGGAAAGCAGAGAGGGCCAAATTGTGTGGGGCATTTGAAGGGGTTCCAGGAGGCAGTGAGGACCAGCATGACTTTTCCCCGCTGGCCCCTTTGCTGTGGCAGCAAAAGCTGGACGTTTGTCTTTTTTGCTGCAGAGGGCGCCAAAAGTGAAAAAAGGTGTTTTTGAGGCTAGAGTGGGCAGGAAAGCAGAGAGGGCTAAATTGTGTGGGGCATTTGAAGGGGTTCCAGGAGGCAGTGAGGACCAGCATGACTTTTCCCCGCTGGCCCCTTTGCTGTGGCAGCAAAAGCTGGACGTTTGTCTTTTTTGCTGCGGAGGGCGCCAAAAGTGAAAAAAGGTGCTTTTGAGGCTAGAGTCGGCAGGAAAGCAGAGAGGGCCAAATTGTGTGGGGCATTTGAAGGGGTTCCAGGAGGCAGTGAGGACCAGCATGACTTTTCCCCGCTGGCCCCTTTGCTGTGGCAGCAAAAGCTGGACGTTTGTCTTTTTTGCTGCGGAGGGCGCCAAAAGTGAAAAAAGGTGCTTTTGAGGCTAGAGTCGGCAGGAAAGCAGAGAGGGCCAAATTGTGTGGGGCATTTGAAGGGGTTCCAGGAGGCAGTGAGGACCAGCATGAATTTTCTCCGCTGGCACCTTTGCTGTGGCAGCAAAAGCTGGACGTTTGTCTTTTTTGCTGCGGAGGGCGCCAAAAGTGAAAAAAGGTGCTTTTGAGGCTAGAGTGGGCAGGAAAGCAGAGAGGGCCAAATTGTGTGGGGCATTTGAAGGGGTTCCAGGAGGCAGTGAGGACCAGCATGACTTTTCCCCGCTGGCACCTTTGCTGTGGCAGCAAAAGCTGGACGTTTGTCTTTTTTGCTGCGGAGGGCGCCAAAAGTGAAAAAAGGTGCTTTTGAGGATAGAGTCGGCAGGAAAGCAGAGAGGGCCAAATTGTGTGAGGCATTTGAAGGGGTTCCAGGAGGCAGTGAGGACCAGCATGACTTTTCACTGCTGGCCCCTTTGCTGTGGCAGCAAAAGCTGGACGTTTGTCTTTTTTGCTGCGGAGGGCGCCAAAAGTGAAAAAAGGTGCTTTTGAGGCTAGAGTCGGCAGGAAAGCAGAGAGGGCCAAATTGTGTGGGGCATTTGAAGGGGTTCCAGGAGGCAGTGAGGACCAGCATGACTTTTCCCCGCTGGCCCCTTTGCTGTGGCAGCAAAAGCTGGACGTTTGTCTTTTTTGCTGCGGAGGGCGCCAAAAGTGAAAAAAGGTGCTTTTGAGGATAGAGTCGGCAGGAAAGCAGAGAGGGCCAAATTGTGTGGGGCATTTGAAGGGGTTCCAGGAGGCAGTGAGGACCAGCATGACTTTTCCCCGCTGGCCCCTTTGCTGTGGCAGCAAAAGCTGGACGTTTGTCTTTTTTGCTGCAGAGGGCGCCAAAAGTGAAAAAAGATGCTTTTCAAGGCTAGAGTGGGCAGGAAAGCAGAGAGGGCCAAATTGTGTGGGGCATTTGAAGGGGTTCCAGGAGGCAGTGAGGACCAGCATGACTTTTTCCCGCTGGCCCCTTTGCTGTGGCAGCAAAAGCTGGACGTTTGTCTTTTTTGCTGCAGAGGGCGCCAAAAGTGAAAAAAGGTGCTTTTGAGGCTAGAGTCGGCAGGAAAGCAGAGAGGGCCAAATTGTGTGGGGCATTTGAAGGGGTTCCAGGAGGCAGTGAGGACCAGCATGACTTTTCTCCGCTGGCACCTTTGCTGTGGCAGCAAAAGCTGGACGTTTGTCTTTTTTGCTGCGGAGGGCGCCAAAAGTGAAAAAAGGTGCTTTTGAGGATAGAGTCGGCAGGAAAGCAGAGAGGGCCAAATTGTGTGGGGCATTTGAAGGGGTTCCAGGAGGCAGTGAGGACCAGCATGACTTTTCCCCGCTGGCCCCTTTGCTGTGGCAGCAAAAGCTGGACGTTTGTCTTTTTTGCTGCGGAGGGCGCCAAAAGTGAAAAAAGATGCTTTTGAGGATAGAGTCGGCAGGAAAGCAGAGAGGGCCAAATTGTGTGAGGCATTTGAAGGGGTTCCAGGAGGCAGTGAGGACCAGCATGACTTTTCCCTGCTGGCCCCTTTGCTGTGGCAGCAAAAGCTGGACGTTTGTCTTTTTTGCTGCGGAGGGCGCCAAAAGTGAAAAAAGGTGCTTTTGAGGCTAGATTCGGCAGGAAAGCAGAGAGGGCCAAATTGTGTGGGGCATTTGAAGGGGTTCCAGGAGGCAGTGAGGACCAGCATGACTTTTCCCCGCTGGCCCCTTTGCTGTGGCAGCAAAAGCTGGACGTTTGTCTTTTTTGCTGTGGAGGGCGCCAAAAGTGAAAAAAGGTGCTTTTGAGGCTAGAGTCGGCAGGAAAGCAGAGAGGGCCAAATTGTGTGAGGCATTTGAAGGGGTTCCAGGAGGCAGTGAGGACCAGCATGACTTTTCCCCGCTGGCCCCTTTGCTGTGGCAGCAAAAGCTGGACGTTTGTCTTTTTTGCTGCGGAGGGCGCCAAAAGTGAAAAAAGGTGCTTTTGAGGCTAGAGTGGGCAGGAAAGCAGAGAGGGCCAAATTGTGTGGGGCATTTGAAGGGGTTCCAGGAGGCAGTGAGGACCAGCATGACTTTTCTCCGCTGGCACCTTTGCTGTGGCAGCAAAAGCTGGACGTTTGTCTTTTTTGCTGCGGAGGGCGCCAAAAGTGAAAAAAGGTGCTTTTGAGGCTAGAGTCGGCAGGAAAGCAGAGAGGGCCAAATTGTGTAGGGCATTTGAAGGGGTTCCAGGAGGCAGTGAGGACCAGCATGACTTTTCCCCGCTGGCCCCTTTGCTGTGGCAGCAAAAGCTGGACGTTTGTCTTTTTTGCTGCGGAGGGCGCCAAAAGTGAAAAAAGATGCTTTTGAGGATAGAGTCGGCAGGAAAGCAGAGAGGGCCAAATTGTGTGAGGCATTTGAAGGGGTTCCAGGAGGCAGTGAGGACCAGCATGACTTTTCCCCGCTGGCCCCTTTGCTGTGGCAGCAAAAGCTGGACGTTTGTCTTTTTTGCTGCGGAGGGCGCCAAAAGTGAAAAAAGGTGCTTTTGAGGCTAGAGTGGGCAGGAAAGCAGAGAGGGCCAAATTGTGTGGGGCATTTGAAGGGGTTCCAGGAGGCAGTGAGGACCAGCATGACTTTTCCCCGCTGGCCCCTTTGCTGTGGCAGCAAAAGCTGGACGTTTGTCTTTTTTGCTGCGGAGGGCGCCAAAAGTGAAAAAAGGTGCTTTTGAGGCTAGAGTCGGCAGGAAAGCAGAGAGGGCCAAATTGTGTGGGGCATTTGAAGGGATTCCAGGAGGCAGTGAGGACCAGCATGACTTTTCCCCGCTGGCCCCTTTGCTGTGGCAGCAAAAGCTGGACGTTTGTCTTTTTTGCTGCGGAGGGCGCCAAAAGTGAAAAAAGGTGCTTTTGAGGCTAGAGTCGGCAGGAAAGCAGAGAGGGCCAAATTGTGTGGGGCATTTGAAGGGGTTCCAGGAAGCAGTGAGGACCAGCATGACTTTTCCCCGCTGGCCCCTTTGCTGTGGCAGCAAAAGCTGGACGTTTGTCTTTTTTGCTGCGGAGGGCGCCAAAAGTGAAAAAAGGTGCTTTTGAGGCTAGAGTCGGCAGGAAAGCAGAGAGGGCCAAATTGTGTGGGGCATTTGAAGGGGTTCCAGGAGGCAGTGAGGACCAGCATGACTTTTCCCCGCTGGCCCCTTTGCTGTGGCAGCAAAAGCTGGACGTTTGTCTTTTTTGCTGCGGAGGGCGCCAAAAGTGAAAAAAGGTGCTTTTGAGGCTAGAGTCGGCAGGAAAGCAGAGAGGGCCAAATTGTGTGGGGCATTTGAAGGGGTTCCAGGAGGCAGTGAGGACCAGCATGACTTTTCCCCGCTGGCCCCTTTGCTGTGGCAGCAAAAGCTGGACGTTTGTCTTTTTTGCTGCGGAGGGCGCCAAAAGTGAAAAAAGGTGCTTTTGAGGCTAGAGTCGGCAGGAAAGCAGAGAGGGCCAAATTGTGTGGGGCATTTGAAGGGGTTCCAGGAGGCAGTGAGGACCAGCATGACTTTTCCCCGCTGGCCCCTTTGCTGTGGCAGCAAAAGCTGGACGTTTGTCTTTTTTGCTGCGGAGGGCGCCAAAAGTGAAAAAAGGTGCTTTTGAGGCTAGAGTCGGCAGGAAAGCAGAGAGGGCCAAATTGTGTGGGGCATTTGAAGGGGTTCCAGGAGGCAGTGAGGACCAGCATGACTTTTCCCCGCTGGCCCCTTTGCTGTGGCAGCAAAAGCTGGACGTTTGTCTTTTTTGCTGCGGAGGGCACCAAAAGTGAAAAAAGGTGCTTTTGAGGCTAGAGTCGGCAGGAAAGCAGAGAGGGCCAAATTGTGTGGGGCATTTGAAGGGGTTCCAGGAGGCAGTGAGGACCAGCATGACTTTTCCCCGCTGGCCCCTTTGCTGTGGCAGCAAAAGCTGGACGTTTGTCTTTTTTGCTGCGGAGGGCGCCAAAAGTGAAAAAAGGTGCTTTTGAGGCTAGAGTCGGCAGGAAAGCAGAGAGGGCCAAATTGTGTGGGGCATTTGAAGGGGTTCCAGGAGGCAGTGAGGACCAGCATGACTTTTCCCCGCTGGCCCCTTTGCTGTGGCAGCAAAAGCTGGACGTTTGTCTTTTTTGCTGCAGAGGGCGCCAAAAGTGAAAAAAGGTGTTTTTGAGGCTAGAGTCGGCAGGAAAGCAGAGAGGGCCAAATTGTGTGGGGCATTTGAAGGGGTTCCAGGAGGCAGTGAGGACCAGCATGACTTTTCCCCGCTGGCCCCTTTGCTGTGGCAGCAAAAGCTGGACGTTTGTCTTTTTTGCTGCGGAGGGCGCCAAAAGTGAAAAAAGGTGCTTTTGAGGCTAGAGTCGGCAGGAAAGCAGAGAGGGCCAAATTGTGTGGGGCATTTGAAGGGGTTCCAGGAGGCAGTGAGGACCAGCATGACTTTTCCCCGCTGGCCCCTTTGCTATGGCAGCAAAAGCTGGACGTTTGTCTTTTTTGCTGCGGAGGGCGCCAAAAGTGAAAAAAGGTGCTTTTGAGGCTAGAGTCGGCAGGAAAGCAGAGAGGGCCAAATTGTGTGGGGCATTTGAAGGGGTTCCAGGAGGCAGTGAGGACCAGCATGACTTTTCCCCGCTGGCCCCTTTGCTGTGGCAGCAAAAGCTGGACGTTTGTCTTTTTTGCTGCGGAGGGCGCCAAAAGTGAAAAAAGGTGCTTTTGAGGATAGAGTCGGCAGGAAAGCAGAGAGGGCCAAATTGTGTGAGGCATTTGAAGGGGTTCCAGGAGGCAGTGAGGACCAGCATGACTTTTCCCCGCTGGCCCCTTTGCTGTGGCAGCAAAAACTGGACGTTTGTCTTTTTTGCTGCGGAGGGCGCCAAAAGTGAAAAAAGGTGCTTTTGAGGCTAGAGTCGGCAGGAAAGCAGAGAGGGCCAAATTGTGTGGGGCATTTGAAGGGGTTCCAGGAGGCAGTGAGGACCAGCATGACTTTTCCCCGCTGGCCCCTTTGCTGTGGCAGCAAAAGCTGGACGTTTGTCTTTTTTGCTGCAGAGGGCGCCAAAAGTGAAAAAAGGTGTTTTTGAGGCTAGAGTGGGCAGGAAAGCAGAGAGGGCCAAATTGTGTGGGGCATTTGAAGGGGTTCCAGGAGGCAGTGAGGACCAGCATGACTTTTCCCCGCTGGCCCCTTTGCTGTGGCAGCAAAAGCTGGACGTTTGTCTTTTTTGCTGCGGAGGGCGCCAAAAGTGAAAAAAGGTGCTTTTGAGGCTAGAGTCGGCAGGAAAGCAGAGAGGGCCAAATTGTGTGGGGCATTTGAAGGGGTTCCAGGAGGCAGTGAGGACCAGCATGACTTTTCCCCGCTGGCCCCTTTGCTGTGGCAGCAAAAGCTGGACGTTTGTCTTTTTTGCTGCGGAGGGCGCCAAAAGTGAAAAAAGGTGCTTTTGAGGCTAGAGTCGGCAGGAAAGCAGAGAGGGCCAAATTGTGTGGGGCATTTGAAGGGGTTCCAGGAGGCAGTGAGGACCAGCATGAATTTTCTCCGCTGGCACCTTTGCTGTGGCAGCAAAAGCTGGACGTTTGTCTTTTTTGCTGCGGAGGGCGCCAAAAGTGAAAAAAGGTGCTTTTGAGGCTAGAGTCGGCAGGAAAGCAGAGAGGGCCAAATTGTGTGGGGCATTTGAAGGGGTTCCAGGAGGCAGTGAGGACCAGCATGACTTTTCCCCGCTGGCCCCTTTGCTGTGGCAGCAAAAGCTGGACGTTTGTCTTTTTTGCTGCGGAGGGCGCCAAAAGTGAAAAAAGGTGCTTTTGAGGATAGAGTCGGCAGGAAAGCAGAGAGGGCCAAATTGTGTGAGGCATTTGAAGGGGTTCCAGGAGGCAGTGAGGACCAGCATGACTTTTCACTGCTGGCCCCTTTGCTGTGGCAGCAAAAGCTGGACGTTTGTCTTTTTTGCTGCGGAGGGCGCCAAAAGTGAAAAAAGGTGCTTTTGAGGCTAGAGTCGGCAGGAAAGCAGAGAGGGCCAAATTGTGTGGGGCATTTGAAGGGGTTCCAGGAGGCAGTGAGGACCAGCATGACTTTTCCCCGCTGGCCCCTTTGCTGTGGCAGCAAAAGCTGGACGTTTGTCTTTTTTGCTGCGGAGGGCGCCAAAAGTGAAAAAAGGTGCTTTTGAGGATAGAGTCGGCAGGAAAGCAGAGAGGGCCAAATTGTGTGGGGCATTTGAAGGGGTTCCAGGAGGCAGTGAGGACCAGCATGACTTTTCCCCGCTGGCCCCTTTGCTGTGGCAGCAAAAGCTGGACGTTTGTCTTTTTTGCTGCAGAGGGCGCCAAAAGTGAAAAAAGGTGCTTTTCAAGGCTAGAGTGGGCAGGAAAGCAGAGAGGGCCAAATTGTGTGGGGCATTTGAAGGGGTTCCAGGAGGCAGTGAGGACCAGCATGACTTTTTCCCGCTGGCCCCTTTGCTGTGGCAGCAAAAGCTGGACGTTTGTCTTTTTTGCTGCAGAGGGCGCCAAAAGTGAAAAAAGGTGCTTTTGAGGCTAGAGTCGGCAGGAAAGCAGAGAGGGCCAAATTGTGTGGGGCATTTGAAGGGGTTCCAGGAGGCAGTGAGGACCAGCATGACTTTTCTCCGCTGGCACCTTTGCTGTGGCAGCAAAAGCTGGACGTTTGTCTTTTTTGCTGCGGAGGGCGCCAAAAGTGAAAAAAGGTGCTTTTGAGGATAGAGTCGGCAGGAAAGCAGAGAGGGCCAAATTGTGTGGGGCATTTGAAGGGGTTCCAGGAGGCAGTGAGGACCAGCATGACTTTTCCCCGCTGGCCCCTTTGCTGTGGCAGCAAAAGCTGGACGTTTGTCTTTTTTGCTGCGGAGGGCGCCAAAAGTGAAAAAAGATGCTTTTGAGGATAGAGTCGGCAGGAAAGCAGAGAGGGCCAAATTGTGTGAGGCATTTGAAGGGGTTCCAGGAGGCAGTGAGGACCAGCATGACTTTTCCCTGCTGGCCCCTTTGCTGTGGCAGCAAAAGCTGGACGTTTGTCTTTTTTGCTGCGGAGGGCGCCAAAAGTGAAAAAAGGTGCTTTTGAGGCTAGATTCGGCAGGAAAGCAGAGAGGGCCAAATTGTGTGGGGCATTTGAAGGGGTTCCAGGAGGCAGTGAGGACCAGCATGACTTTTCCCCGCTGGCCCCTTTGCTGTGGCAGCAAAAGCTGGACGTTTGTCTTTTTTGCTGCGGAGGGCGCCAAAAGTGAAAAAAGGTGCTTTTGAGGCTAGAGTCGGCAGGAAAGCAGAGAGGGCCAAATTGTGTGGGGCATTTGAAGGGGTTCCAGGAGGCAGTGAGGACCAGCATGACTTTTCCCCGCTGGCCCCTTTGCTATGGCAGCAAAAGCTGGACGTTTGTCTTTTTTGCTGCGGAGGGCGCCAAAAGTGAAAAAAGGTGCTTTTGAGGCTAGAGTCGGCAGGAAAGCAGAGAGGGCCAAATTGTGTGGGGCATTTGAAGGGGTTCCAGGAGGCAGTGAGGACCAGCATGACTTTTCCCCGCTGGCCCCTTTGCTGTGGCAGCAAAAGCTGGACGTTTGTCTTTTTTGCTGCGGAGGGCGCCAAAAGTGAAAAAAGGTGCTTTTGAGGATAGAGTCGGCAGGAAAGCAGAGAGGGCCAAATTGTGTGAGGCATTTGAAGGGGTTCCAGGAGGCAGTGAGGACCAGCATGACTTTTCCCCGCTGGCCCCTTTGCTGTGGCAGCAAAAACTGGACGTTTGTCTTTTTTGCTGCGGAGGGCGCCAAAAGTGAAAAAAGGTGCTTTTGAGGCTAGAGTCGGCAGGAAAGCAGAGAGGGCCAAATTGTGTGGGGCATTTGAAGGGGTTCCAGGAGGCAGTGAGGACCAGCATGACTTTTCCCCGCTGGCCCCTTTGCTGTGGCAGCAAAAGCTGGACGTTTGTCTTTTTTGCTGCAGAGGGCGCCAAAAGTGAAAAAAGGTGTTTTTGAGGCTAGAGTGGGCAGGAAAGCAGAGAGGGCCAAATTGTGTGGGGCATTTGAAGGGGTTCCAGGAGGCAGTGAGGACCAGCATGACTTTTCCCCGCTGGCCCCTTTGCTGTGGCAGCAAAAGCTGGACGTTTGTCTTTTTTGCTGCGGAGGGCGCCAAAAGTGAAAAAAGGTGCTTTTGAGGCTAGAGTCGGCAGGAAAGCAGAGAGGGCCAAATTGTGTGGGGCATTTGAAGGGGTTCCAGGAGGCAGTGAGGACCAGCATGACTTTTCCCCGCTGGCCCCTTTGCTGTGGCAGCAAAAGCTGGACGTTTGTCTTTTTTGCTGCGGAGGGCGCCAAAAGTGAAAAAAGGTGCTTTTGAGGCTAGAGTGGGCAGGAAAGCAGAGAGGGCCAAATTGGGTGGGGCATTTGAAGGGGTTCCAGGAGGCAGTGAGGACCAGCATGAATTTTCTCCGCTGGCACCTTTGCTGTGGCAGCAAAAGCTGGACGTTTGTCTTTTTTGCTGCGGAGGGCGCCAAAAGTGAAAAAAGGTGCTTTTGAGGCTAGAGTCGGCAGGAAAGCAGAGAGGGCCAAATTGTGTGGGGCATTTGAAGGGGTTCCAGGAGGCAGTGAGGACCAGCATGACTTTTCCCCGCTGGCCCCTTTGCTGTGGCAGCAAAAGCTGGACGTTTGTCTTTTTTGCTGTGGAGGGCGCCAAAAGTGAAAAAAGGTGCTTTTGAGGATAGAGTCGGCAGGAAAGCAGAGAGGGCCAAATTGTGTGAGGCATTTGAAGGGGTTCCAGGAGGCAGTGAGGACCAGCATGACTTTTCCCTGCTGGCCCCTTTGCTGTGGCAGCAAAAGCTGGACGTTTGTCTTTTTTGCTGCGGAGGGCGCCAAAAGTGAAAAAAGGTGCTTTTGAGGCTAGAGTCGGCAGGAAAGCAGAGAGGGCCAAATTGTGTGGGGCATTTGAAGGGGTTCCAGGAGGCAGTGAGGACCAGCATGACTTTTCCCCGCTGGCCCCTTTGCTGTGGCAGCAAAAGCTGGACGTTTGTCTTTTTTGCTGCGGAGGGCGCCAAAAGTGAAAAAAGGTGCTTTTGAGGATAGAGTCGGCAGGAAAGCAGAGAGGGCCAAATTGTGTGGGGCATTTGAAGGGGTTCCAGGAGGCAGTGAGGACCAGCATGACTTTTCCCCGCTGGCCCCTTTGCTGTGGCAGCAAAAGCTGGACGTTTGTCTTTTTTGCTGCAGAGGGCGCCAAAAGTGAAAAAAGGTGCTTTTCAAGGCTAGAGTGGGCAGGAAAGCAGAGAGGGCCAAATTGTGTGGGGCATTTGAAGGGGTTCCAGGAGGCAGTGAGGACCAGCATGACTTTTTCCCGCTGGCCCCTTTGCTGTGGCAGCAAAAGCTGGACGTTTGTCTTTTTTGCTGCAGAGGGCGCCAAAAGTGAAAAAAGGTGCTTTTGAGGCTAGAGTCGGCAGGAAAGCAGAGAGGGCCAAATTGTGTGGGGCATTTGAAGGGGTTCCAGGAGGCAGTGAGGACCAGCATGACTTTTCTCCGCTGGCACCTTTGCTGTGGCAGCAAAAGCTGGACGTTTGTCTTTTTTGCTGCGGAGGGCGCCAAAAGTGAAAAAAGGTGCTTTTGAGGATAGAGTCGGCAGGAAAGCAGAGAGGGCCAAATTGTGTGGGGCATTTGAAGGGGTTCCAGGAGGCAGTGAGGACCAGCATGACTTTTCCCCGCTGGCCCCTTTGCTGTGGCAGCAAAAGCTGGACGTTTGTCTTTTTTGCTGCGGAGGGCGCCAAAAGTGAAAAAAGGTGCTTTTGAGGATAGAGTCGGCAGGAAAGCAGAGAGGGCCAAATTGTGTGAGGCATTTGAAGGGGTTCCAGGAGGCAGTGAGGACCAGCATGACTTTTCCCTGCTGGCCCCTTTGCTGTGGCAGCAAAAGCTGGACGTTTGTCTTTTTTGCTGCGGAGGGCGCCAAAAGTGAAAAAAGGTGCTTTTGAGGCTAGATTCGGCAGGAAAGCAGAGAGGGCCAAATTGTGTGGGGCATTTGAAGGGGTTCCAGGAGGCAGTGAGGACCAGCATGACTTTTCCCCGCTGGCCCCTTTGCTGTGGCAGCAAAAGCTGGACGTTTGTCTTTTTTTGCTGCGGAGGGCGCCAAAAGTGAAAAAAGGTGCTTTTGAGGCTAGAGTCGGCAGGAAAGCAGAGAGGGCCAAATTGTGTGGGGCATTTGAAGGGGTTCCAGGAGGCAGTGAGGACCAGCATGACTTTTCCCCGCTGGCCCCTTTGCTGTGGCAGCAAAAGCTGGACGTTTGTCTTTTTTGCTGCGGAGGGCGCCAAAAGTGAAAAAAGGTGCTTTTGAGGCTAGAGTCGGCAGGAAAGCAGAGAGGGCCAAATTGTGTGGGGCATTTGAAGGGGTTCCAGGAGGCAGTGAGGACCAGCATGACTTTTCCCCACTGGCCCCTTTGCTGTGGCAGCAAAAGCTGGACGTTTGTCTTTTTTGCTGCGGAGGGCGCCAAAGGTGAAAAAAGGTGTTTTTGAGGATAGAGTCGGCAGGAAAGCAGAGAGGGCCAAATTGTGTGGGGCATTTGAAGGGGTTCCAGGAGGCAGTGAGGACCAGCATGACTTTTCCCCGCTGGCCCCTTTGCTGTGGCAGCAAAAGCTGGACGTTTGTCTTTTTTGCTGCGGAGGGCGCCAAAAGTGAAAAAAGGTGCTTTTGAGGCTAGAGTCGGCAGGAAAGCAGAGAGGGCCAAATTGTGTGGGACATTTGAAGGGGTTCCAGGAGGCAGTGAGGACCAGCATGACTTTTCCCCGCTGGCCCCTTTGCTGTGGCAGCAAAAGCTGGACGTTTGTCTTTTTTGCTGCGGAGGGCGCCAAAGGTGAAAAAAGGTGTTTTTGAGGATAGAGTCGGCAGGAAAGCAGAGAGGGCCAAATTGTGTGGGGCATTTGAAGGGGTTCCAGGAGGCAGTGAGGACCAGCATGACTTTTCCCCGCTGGCCCCTTTGCTGTGGCAGCAAAAGCTGGACGTTTGTCTTTTTTGCTGCGGAGGGCGCCAAAAGTGAAAAAAGGTGCTTTTGAGGCTAGAGTCGGCAGGAAAGCAGAGAGGGCCAAATTGTGTGGGGCATTTGAAGGGGTTCCAGGAGGCAGTGAGGACCAGCATGACTTTTCCCCGCTGGCCCCTTTGCTGTGGCAGCAAAAGCTGGACGTTTGTCTTTTTTGCTGCGGAGGGCGCCAAAAGTGAAAAAAGGTGCTTTTGAGGCTAGAGTCGGCAGGAAAGCAGAGAGGGCCAAATTGTGTGGGGCATTTGAAGGGGTTCCAGGAGGCAGTGAGGACCAGCATGACTTTTCCCCGCTGGCCCCTTTGCTGTGGCAGCAAAAGCTGGACGTTTGTCTTTTTTGCTGCGGAGGGCGCCAAAAGTGAAAAAAGGTGCTTTTGAGGCTAGAGTGGGCAGGAAAGCAGAGAGGGCCAAATTGTGTGGGGCATTTGAAGGGGTTCCAGGAGGCAGTGAGGACCAGCATGACTTTTTCCCGCTGGCCCCTTTGCTGTGGCAGCAAAAGCTGGACGTTTGTCTTTTTTGCTGCAGAGGGCGCCAAAAGTGAAAAAAGGTGCTTTTGAGGCTAGAGTCGGCAGGAAAGCAGAGAGGGCCAAATTGTGTGGGGCATTTGAAGGGGTTCCAGGAGGCAGTGAGGACCAGCATGACTTTTCTCCGCTGGCACCTTTGCTGTGGCAGCAAAAGCTGGACGTTTGTCTTTTTTGCTGCGGAGGGCGCCAAAAGTGAAAAAAGGTGCTTTTGAGGATAGAGTCGGCAGGAAAGCAGAGAGGGCCAAATTGTGTGGGGCATTTGAAGGGGTTCCAGGAGGCAGTGAGGACCAGCATGACTTTTCCCCGCTGGCCCCTTTGCTGTGGCAGCAAAAGCTGGACGTTTGTCTTTTTTGCTGCGGAGGGCGCCAAAAGTGAAAAAAGATGCTTTTGAGGATAGAGTCGGCAGGAAAGCAGAGAGGGCCAAATTGTGTGAGGCATTTGAAGGGGTTCCAGGAGGCAGTGAGGACCAGCATGACTTTTCCCTGCTGGCCCCTTTGCTGTGGCAGCAAAAGCTGGACGTTTGTCTTTTTTGCTGCGGAGGGCGCCAAAAGTGAAAAAAGGTGCTTTTGAGGCTAGATTCGGCAGGAAAGCAGAGAGGGCCAAATTGTGTGGGGCATTTGAAGGGGTTCCAGGAGGCAGTGAGGACCAGCATGACTTTTCCCCGCTGGCCCCTTTGCTGTGGCAGCAAAAGCTGGACGTTTGTCTTTTTTTGCTGCGGAGGGCGCCAAAAGTGAAAAAAGGTGCTTTTGAGGCTAGAGTCGGCAGGAAAGCAGAGAGGGCCAAATTGTGTGGGGCATTTGAAGGGGTTCCAGGAGGCAGTGAGGACCAGCATGACTTTTCCCCGCTGGCCCCTTTGCTGTGGCAGCAAAAGCTGGACGTTTGTCTTTTTTGCTGCGGAGGGCGCCAAAAGTGAAAAAAGGTGCTTTTGAGGCTAGAGTCGGCAGGAAAGCAGAGAGGGCCAAATTGTGTGGGGCATTTGAAGGGGTTCCAGGAGGCAGTGAGGACCAGCATGACTTTTCCCCGCTGGCCCCTTTGCTGTGGCAGCAAAAGCTGGACGTTTGTCTTTTTTGCTGCGGAGGGCGCCAAAGGTGAAAAAAGGTGTTTTTGAGGATAGAGTCGGCAGGAAAGCAGAGAGGGCCAAATTGTGTGGGGCATTTGAAGGGGTTCCAGGAGGCAGTGAGGACCAGCATGACTTTTCCCCGCTGGCCCCTTTGCTGTGGCAGCAAAAGCTGGACGTTTGTCTTTTTTGCTGCGGAGGGCGCCAAAAGTGAAAAAAGGTGCTTTTGAGGCTAGAGTCGGCAGGAAAGCAGAGAGGGCCAAATTGTGTGGGACATTTGAAGGGGTTCCAGGAGGCAGTGAGGACCAGCATGACTTTTCCCCGCTGGCCCCTTTGCTGTGGCAGCAAAAGCTGGACGTTTGTCTTTTTTGCTGCGGAGGGCGCCAAAGGTGAAAAAAGGTGTTTTTGAGGATAGAGTCGGCAGGAAAGCAGAGAGGGCCAAATTGTGTGGGGCATTTGAAGGGGTTCCAGGAGGCAGTGAGGACCAGCATGACTTTTCCCCGCTGGCCCCTTTGCTGTGGCAGCAAAAGCTGGACGTTTGTCTTTTTTGCTGCGGAGGGCGCCAAAAGTGAAAAAAGGTGCTTTTGAGGCTAGAGTCGGCAGGAAAGCAGAGAG
Source organism: Vanellus vanellus (assembly GCF_965231255.1). Lineage (NCBI taxonomy): Eukaryota > Metazoa > Chordata > Aves > Charadriiformes > Charadriidae > Vanellus > Vanellus vanellus. The sequence continues at coordinate 17,737 of NW_028126964.1, read as the reverse complement.
GGCCAAATTGTGTGGGGCATTTGAAGGGGTTCCAGGAGGCAGTGAGGACCAGCATGACTTTTCCCCGCTGGCCCCTTTGCTGTGGCAGCAAAAGCTGGACGTTTGTCTTTTTTGCTGCGGAGGGCGCCAAAAGTGAAAAAAGGTGCTTTTGAGGCTAGAGTCGGCAGGAAAGCAGAGAGGGCCAAATTGTGTGGGGCATTTGAAGGGGTTCCAGGAGGCAGTGAGGACCAGCATGACTTTTCCCCGCTGGCCCCTTTGCTGTGGCAGCAAAAGCTGGACGTTTGTCTTTTTTGCTGCGGAGGGCGCCAAAAGTGAAAAAAGGTGCTTTTGAGGCTAGAGTGGGCAGGAAAGCAGAGAGGGCCAAATTGTGTGGGGCATTTGAAGGGGTTCCAGGAGGCAGTGAGGACCAGCATGACTTTTCCCCGCTGGCCCCTTTGCTGTGGCAGCAAAAGCTGGACGTTTGTCTTTTTTGCTGCGGAGGGTGCCAAAAGTGAAAAAAGGTGCTTTTGAGTCTAGAGTCGGCAGGAAAGCAGAGAGGGCCAAATTGTGTGGGGCATTTGAAGGGGTTCCAGGAGGCAGTGAGGACCAGCATGACTTTTCCCCGCTGGCCCCTTTGCTGTGGCAGCAAAAGCTGGACGTTTGTCTTTTTTGCTGCGGAGGGCGCCAAAAGTGAAAAAAGGTGCTTTTGAGGCTAGAGTGGGCAGGAAAGCAGAGAGGGCCAAATTGTGTGGGGCATTTGAAGGGGTTCCAGGAGGCAGTGAGGACCAGCATGACTTTTCCCCGCTGGCCCCTTTGCTGTGGCAGCAAAAGCTGGACGTTTGTCTTTTTTGCTGCGGAGGGCGCCAAAAGTGAAAAAAGGTGCTTTTGAGGCTAGAGTCGGCAGGAAAGCAGAGAGGGCCAAATTGTGTGGGGCATTTGAAGGGGTTCCAGGAGGCAGTGAGGACCAGCATGACTTTTCCCCGCTGGCCCCTTTGCTGTGGCAGCAAAAGCTGGACGTTTGTCTTTTTTGCTGCGGAGGGCGCCAAAAGTGAAAAAAGGTGCTTTTGAGGCTAGAGTCGGCAGGAAAGCAGAGAGGGCCAAATTGTGTGGGGCATTTGAAGGGGTTCCAGGAGGCAGTGAGGACCAGCATGAATTTTCTCCGCTGGCACCTTTGCTGTGGCAGCAAAAGCTGGACGTTTGTCTTTTTTGCTGCGGAGGGCGCCAAAAGTGAAAAAAGGTGCTTTTGAGGCTAGAGTCGGCAGGAAAGCAGAGAGGGCCAAATTGTGTGGGGCATTTGAAGGGGTTCCAGGAGGCAGTGAGGACCAGCATGACTTTTCCCCGCTGGCCCCTTTGCTGTGGCAGCAAAAGCTGGACGTTTGTCTTTTTTGCTGCGGAGGGCGCCAAAAGTGAAAAAAGGTGCTTTTGAGGATAGAGTCGGCAGGAAAGCAGAGAGGGCCAAATTGTGTGAGGCATTTGAAGGGGTTCCAGGAGGCAGTGAGGACCAGCATGACTTTTCCCTGCTGGCCCCTTTGCTGTGGCAGCAAAAGCTGGACGTTTGTCTTTTTTGCTGCGGAGGGCGCCAAAAGTGAAAAAAGGTGCTTTTGAGGCTAGATTCGGCAGGAAAGCAGAGAGGGCCAAATTGTGTGGGGCATTTGAAGGGGTTCCAGGAGGCAGTGAGGACCAGCATGACTTTTCCCCGCTGGCCCCTTTGCTGTGGCAGCAAAAGCTGGACGTTTGTCTTTTTTGCTGCGGAGGGCGCCAAAAGTGAAAAAAGGTGCTTTTGAGGCTAGAGTGGGCAGGAAAGCAGAGAGGGCCAAATTGTGTGGGGCATTTGAAGGGGTTCCAGGAGGCAGTGAGGACCAGCATGACTTTTCCCCGCTGGCCCCTTTGCTGTGGCAGCAAAAGCTGGACGTTTGTCTTTTTTGCTGCGGAGGGCGCCAAAAGTGAAAAAAGGTGCTTTTGAGGCTAGAGTCGGCAGGAAAGCAGAGAGGGCCAAATTGTGTGGGGCATTTGAAGGGGTTCCAGGAGGCAGTGAGGACCAGCATGACTTTTCCCCGCTGGCCCCTTTGCTGTGGCAGCAAAAGCTTGACGTTTGTCTTTTTTGCTGCGGAGGGCGCCAAAGGTGAAAAAAGGTGTTTTTGAGGCTAGATTCGGCAGGAAAGCAGAGAGGGCCAAATTGTGTGGGGCATTTGAAGGGGTTCCAGGAGGCAGTGAGGACCAGCATGACTTTTCCCCGCTGGCCCCTTTGCTGTGGCAGCAAAAGCTGGACGTTTGTCTTTTTTGCTGCGGAGGGCGCCAAAAGTGAAAAAAGGTGCTTTTGAGGCTAGAGTGGGCAGGAAAGCAGAGAGGGCCAAATTGTGTGGGGCATTTGAAGGGGTTCCAGGAGGCAGTGAGGACCAGCATGACTTTTCCCCGCTGGCCCCTTTGCTGTGGCAGCAAAAGCTGGACGTTTGTCTTTTTTGCTGCGGAGGGCGCCAAAAGTGAAAAAAGGTGCTTTTGAGGCTAGAGTCGGCAGGAAAGCAGAGAGGGCCAAATTGTGTGGGGCATTTGAAGGGGTTCCAGGAGGCAGTGAGGACCAGCATGACTTTTCCCCGCTGGCCCCTTTGCTGTGGCAGCAAAAGCTGGACGTTTGTCTTTTTTGCTGCGGAGGGCGCCAAAAGTGAAAAAAGGTGCTTTTGAGGATAGAGTCGGCAGGAAAGCAGAGAGGGCCAAATTGTGTGAGGCATTTGAAGGGGTTCCAGGAGGCAGTGAGGACCAGCATGACTTTTCCCTGCTGGCCCCTTTGCTGTGGCAGCAAAAGCTGGACGTTTGTCTTTTTTGCTGCGGAGGGCGCCAAAAGTGAAAAAAGGTGCTTTTGAGGCTAGATTCGGCAGGAAAGCAGAGAGGGCCAAATTGTGTGGGGCATTTGAAGGGGTTCCAGGAGGCAGTGAGGACCAGCATGACTTTTCCCCGCTGGCCCCTTTGCTGTGGCAGCAAAAGCTGGACGTTTGTCTTTTTTGCTGCGGAGGGCGCCAAAAGTGAAAAAAGGTGCTTTTGAGGCTAGAGTGGGCAGGAAAGCAGAGAGGGCCAAATTGTGTGGGGCATTTGAAGGGGTTCCAGGAGGCAGTGAGGACCAGCATGACTTTTCCCCGCTGGCCCCTTTGCTGTGGCAGCAAAAGCTGGACGTTTGTCTTTTTTGCTGCGGAGGGCGCCAAAAGTGAAAAAAGGTGCTTTTGAGGCTAGAGTCGGCAGGAAAGCAGAGAGGGCCAAATTGTGTGGGGCATTTGAAGGGGTTCCAGGAGGCAGTGAGGACCAGCATGACTTTTCCCCGCTGGCCCCTTTGCTGTGGCAGCAAAAGCTTGACGTTTGTCTTTTTTGCTGCGGAGGGCGCCAAAGGTGAAAAAAGGTGTTTTTGAGGATAGAGTCGGCAGGAAAGCAGAGAGGGCCAAATTGTGTGGGGCATTTGAAGGGGTTCCAGGAGGCAGTGAGGACCAGCATGACTTTTCCCCGCTGGCCCCTTTGCTGTGGCAGCAAAAGCTGGACGTTTGTCTTTTTTGCTGCGGAGGGCGCCAAAAGTGAAAAAAGGTGCTTTTGAGGCTAGAGTCGGCAGGAAAGCAGAGAGGGCCAAATTGTGTGGGACATTTGAAGGGGTTCCAGGAGGCAGTGAGGACCAGCATGACTTTTCCCCGCTGGCCCCTTTGCTGTGGCAGCAAAAGCTGGACGTTTGTCTTTTTTGCTGCGGAGGGCGCCAAAGGTGAAAAAAGGTGTTATTGAGGATAGAGTCGGCAGGAAAGCAGAGAGGGCCAAATTGTGTGGGGCATTTGAAGGGGTTCCAGGAGGCAGTGAGGACCAGCATGACTTTTCCCCGCTGGCCCCTTTGCTGTGGCAGCAAAAGCTGGACGTTTGTCTTTTTTGCTGCGGAGGGCGCCAAAAGTGAAAAAAGGTGCTTTTGAGGCTAGAGTCGGCAGGAAAGCAGAGAGGGCCAAATTGTGTGGGGCATTTGAAAGGGTTCCAGGAGGCAGTGAGGACCAGCATGACTTTTCCCCGCTGGCCCCTTTGCTGTGGCAGCAAAAGCTGGACGTTTGTCTTTTTTGCTGCGGAGGGCGCCAAAAGTGAAAAAAGGTGCTTTTGAGGCTAGAGTCGGCAGGAAAGCAGAGAGGGCCAAATTGTGTGGGGCATTTGAAGGGGTTCCAGGAGGCAGTGAGGACCAGCATGACTTTTCCCCGCTGGCCCCTTTGCTGTGGCAGCAAAAGCTGGACGTTTGTCTTTTTTGCTGCGGAGGGCGCCAAAAGTGAAAAAAGGTGCTTTTGAGGCTAGAGTGGGCAGGAAAGCAGAGAGGGCCAAATTGTGTGGGGCATTTGAAGGGGTTCCAGGAGGCAGTGAGGACCAGCATGACTTTTCCCCGCTGGCCCCTTTGCTGTGGCAGCAAAAGCTGGACGTTTGTCTTTTTTGCTGCGGAGGGCGCCAAAAGTGAAAAAAGGTGCTTTTGAGTCTAGAGTCGGCAGGAAAGCAGAGAGGGCCAAATTGTGTGGGGCATTTGAAGGGGTTCCAGGAGGCAGTGAGGACCAGCATGACTTTTCCCCGCTGGCCCCTTTGCTGTGGCAGCAAAAGCTGGACGTTTGTCTTTTTTGCTGCGGAGGGCGCCAAAAGTGAAAAAAGGTGCTTTTGAGGCTAGAGTGGGCAGGAAAGCAGAGAGGGCCAAATTGTGTGGGGCATTTGAAGGGGTTCCAGGAGGCAGTGAGGACCAGCATGACTTTTCCCCGCTGGCCCCTTTGCTGTGGCAGCAAAAGCTGGACGTTTGTCTTTTTTGCTGCGGAGGGTGCCAAAAGTGAAAAAAGCTGCTTTTGAGTCTAGAGTCGGCAGGAAAGCAGAGAGGGCCAAATTGTGTGGGGCATTTGAAGGGGTTCCAGGAGGCAGTGAGGACCAGCATGACTTTTCCCCGCTGGCCCCTTTGCTGTGGCAGCAAAAGCTGGACGTTTGTCTTTTTTGCTGCGGAGGGCGCCAAAAGTGAAAAAAGGTGCTTTTGAGGCTAGAGTCGGCAGGAAAGCAGAGAGGGCCAAATTGTGTGGGGCATTTGAAGGGGTTCCAGGAGGCAGTGAGGACCAGCATGAATTTTCTCCGCTGGCACCTTTGCTGTGGCAGCAAAAGCTGGACGTTTGTCTTTTTTGCTGCGGAGGGCGCCAAAAGTGAAAAAAGGTGCTTTTGAGGCTAGAGTCGGCAGGAAAGCAGAGAGGGCCAAATTGTGTGGGGCATTTGAAGGGGTTCCAGGAGGCAGTGAGGACCAGCATGACTTTTCCCCGCTGGCCCCTTTGCTGTGGCAGCAAAAGCTGGACGTTTGTCTTTTTTGCTGCGGAGGGCGCCAAAAGTGAAAAAAGGTGCTTTTGAGGCTAGAGTCGGCAGGAAAGCAGAGAGGGCCAAATTGTGTGGGGCATTTGAAGGGGTTCCAGGAGGCAGTGAGGACCAGCATGACTTTTCCCCGCTGGCCCCTTTGCTGTGGCAGCAAAAGCTGGACGTTTGTCTTTTTTGCTGCGGAGGGCGCCAAAAGTGAAAAAAGGTGCTTTTGAGGATAGAGTCGGCAGGAAAGCAGAGAGGGCCAAATTGTGTGGGGCATTTGAAGGGGTTCCAGGAGGCAGTGAGGACCAGCATGACTTTTCCCCGCTGGCCCCTTTGCTGTGGCAGCAAAAGCTGGACGTTTGTCTTTTTTGCTGCAGAGGGCGCCAAAAGTGAAAAAAGGTGCTTTTCAAGGCTAGAGTGGGCAGGAAAGCAGAGAGGGCCAAATTGTGTGGGGCATTTGAAGGGGTTCCAGGAGGCAGTGAGGACCAGCATGACTTTTTCCCGCTGGCCCCTTTGCTGTGGCAGCAAAAGCTGGACGTTTGTCTTTTTTGCTGCAGAGGGCGCCAAAAGTGAAAAAAGGTGCTTTTGAGGCTAGAGTCGGCAGGAAAGCAGAGAGGGCCAAATTGTGTGGGGCATTTGAAGGGGTTCCAGGAGGCAGTGAGGACCAGCATGACTTTTCTCCGCTGGCACCTTTGCTGTGGCAGCAAAAGCTGGACGTTTGTCTTTTTTGCTGCGGAGGGCGCCAAAAGTGAAAAAAGGTGCTTTTGAGGATAGAGTCGGCAGGAAAGCAGAGAGGGCCAAATTGTGTGGGGCATATGAAGGGGTTCCAGGAGGCAGTGAGGACCAGCATGACTTTTCCCCGCTGGTCCCTTTGCTGTGGCAGCAAAAGCTGGACGTTTGTCTTTTTTGCTGCGGAGGGCGCCAAAAGTGAAAAAAGGTGCTTTTGAGGCTAGAGTCGGCAGGAAAGCAGAGAGGGCCAAATTGTGTGGGGCATTTGAAGGGGTTCCAGGAGGCAGTGAGGACCAGCATGACTTTTCCCCGCTGGCCCCTTTGCTGTGGCAGCAAAAGCTGGACGTTTGTCTTTTTTGCTGCGGAGGGCGCCAAAAGTGAAAAAAGGTGTTTTTGAGGATAGAGTCGGCAGGAAAGCAGAGAGGGCCAAATTGTGTGGGGCATTTGAAGGGGTTCCAGGAGGCAGTGAGGACCAGCATGACTTTTCCCCTCTGGCCCCTTTGCTGTGGCAGCAAAAGCTGGCCGTTTGTCTTTTTTGCTGCGGAGGGCGCCAAAAGTGAAAAAAGGTGCTTTTGAGGCTAGAGTCGGCAGGAAAGCAGAGAGGGCCAAATTGTGTGGGACATTTGAAGGGGTTCCAGGAGGCAGTGAGGACCAGCATGACTTTTCCCCGCTGGCCCCTTTGCTGTGGCAGCAAAAGCTGGACGTTTGTCTTTTTTGCTGCGGAGGGCGCCAAAAGTGAAAAAAGGTGCTTTTGAGGATAGAGTCGGCATGAAAGCAGAGAGGGCCAAATTGTGTGGGGCATTTGAAGGGGTTCCAGGAGGCAGTGAGGACCAGCATGACTTTTCCCCGCTGGCCCCTTTGCTGTGGCAGCAAAAGCTGGACGTTTGTCTTTTTTGCTGCGGAGGGCGCCAAAAGTGAAAAAAGGTGCTTTTGAGGCTAGAGTCGGCAGGAAAGCAGAGAGGGCCAAATTGTGTGGGGCATTTGAAGGGGTTCCAGGAGGCAGTGAGGACCAGCATGACTTTTCCCCGCTGGCCCCTTTGCTGTGGCAGCAAAAGCTGGACGTTTGTCTTTTTTGCTGCGGAGGGCGCCAAAAGTGAAAAAAGGTGCTTTTGAGGATAGAGTCGGCAGGAAAGCAGAGAGGGCCAAATTGTGTGGGGCATTTGAAGGGGTTCCAGGAGGCAGTGAGGACCAGCATGACTTTTCCCCGCTGGCCCCTTTGCTGTGGCAGCAAAAGCTGGACGTTTGTCTTTTTTGCTGCGGAGGGCGCCAAAAGTGAAAAAAGGTGCTTTTGAGGCTAGAGTGGGCAGGAAAGCAGAGAGGGCCAAATTGTGTGGGGCATTTGAAGGGGTTCCAGGAGGCAGTGAGGACCAGCATGACTTTTCCCCGCTGGCCCCTTTGCTGTGGCAGCAAAAGCTGGACGTTTGTCTTTTTTGCTGCGGAGGGTGCCAAAAGTGAAAAAAGGTGCTTTTGAGTCTAGAGTCGGCAGGAAAGCAGAGAGGGCCAAATTGTGTGGGGCATTTGAAGGGGTTCCAGGAGGCAGTGAGGACCAGCATGACTTTTCCCCGCTGGCCCCTTTGCTGTGGCAGCAAAAGCTGGACGTTTGTCTTTTTTGCTGCGGAGGGCGCCAAAAGTGAAAAAAGGTGCTTTTGAGGCTGGAGTCGGCAGGAAAGCAGAGAGGGCCAAATTGTGTGGGGCATTTGAAGGGGTTCCAGGAGGCAGTGAGGACCAGCATGACTTTTCCCCGCTGGCCCCTTTGCTGTGGCAGCAAAAGCTGGACGTTTGTCTTTTTTGCTGCGGAGGGTGCCAAAAGTGAAAAAAGGTGCTTTTGAGTCTAGAGTGGGCAGGAAAGCAGAGAGGGCCAAATTGTGTGGGGCATTTGAAGGGGTTCCAGGAGGCAGTGAGGACCAGCATGACTTTTCCCCGCTGGCCCCTTTGCTGTGGCAGCAAAAGCTGGACGTTTGTCTTTTTTGCTGCGGAGGGCGCCAAAAGTGAAAAAAGGTGCTTTTGAGGCTAGAGTCGGCAGGAAAGCAGAGAGGGCCAAATTGTGTGGGGCATTTGAAGGGGTTCCAGGAGGCAGTGAGGACCAGCATGACTTTTCCCCGCTGGCCCCTTTGCTGTGGCAGCAAAAGCTGGACGTTTGTCTTTTTTGCTGCAGAGGGTGCCAAAAGTGAAAAAAGGTGCTTTTGAGGCTAGAGTCGGCAGGAAAGCAGAGAGGGCCAAATTGTGTGGGGCATTTGAAGGGGTTCCAGGAGGCAGTGAGGACCAGCATGACTTTTCCCCGCTGGCCCCTTTGCTGTGGCAGCAAAAGCTGGACGTTTGTCTTTTTTGCTGCGGAGGGCGCCAAAAGTGAAAAAAGGTGCTTTTGAGGCTAGAGTCGGCAGGAAAGCAGAGAGGGCCAAATTGTGTGGGGCATTTGAAGGGGTTCCAGGAGGCAGTGAGGACCAGCATGACTTTTCCCCGCTGGCCCCTTTGCTGTGGCAGCAAAAGCTGGACGTTTGTCTTTTTTGCTGCAGAGGGCGCCAAAAGTGAAAAAAGGTGCTTTTGTGGATAGAGTCGGCAGGAAAGCAGAGAGGGCCAAATTGTGTGGGGCATTTGAAGGTGTTCCAGGAGGCAGTGAGGACCAGCATGACTTTTCCCCGCTGGCCCCTTTGCTGTGGCAGCAAAAGCTGGACGTTTGTCTTTTTTGCTGCGGAGGGCGCCAAAGGTGAAAAACGTGTTTTTGAGGATAGAGTCGGCAGGAAAGCAGAGAGGGCCAAATTGTGTGGGGCATTTGAAGGTGTTCCAGGAGGCAGTGAGGACGAGCATGACTTTTCCCCGCTGGCCCCTTTGCTGTGGCAGCAAAAGCTGGACGTTTGTCTTTTTTGCTGCGGAGGGCGCCAAAAGTGAAAAAAGGTGCTTTTGAGGATAGAGTCGGCAGGAAAGCAGAGAGGGCCAAATTGTGTGGGGCATTTGAAGGGGTTCCAGGAGGCAGTGAGGACCAGCATGACTTTTCCCCGCTGGCCCCTTTGCTGTGGCAGCAAAAGCTGGACGTTTGTCTTTTTTGCTGCGGAGGGCGCCAAAAGTGAAAAAAGGTGCTTTTGAGGCTAGAGTCGGCAGGAAAGCAGAGAGGGCCAAATTGTGTGGGGCATTTGAAGGGGTTCCAGGAGGCAGTGAGGACCAGCATGACTTTTCCCCGCTGGCCCCTTTGCTGTGGCAGCAAAAGCTGGACGTTTGTCTTTTTTGCTGCGGGGGGCGCCAAAGGTGAAAAAAGGTGTTTTTGAGGATAGAGTCGGCAGGAAAGCAGAGAGGGCCAAATTGTGTGGGGCATTTGAAGGTGTTCCAGGAGGCAGTGAGGACCAGCATGACTTTTCCCCGCTGGCCCCTTTGCTGTGGCAGCAAAAGCTGGACGTTTGTCTTTTTTGCTGCGGAGGGCGCCAAAAGTGAAAAAAGGTGCTTTTGAGGCTAGAGTGGGCAGGAAAGCAGAGAGGGCCAAATTGTGTGGGGCATTTGAAGGGGTTCCAGGAGGCAGTGAGGACCAGCATGACTTTTCCCCGCTGGCCCCTTTGCTGTGGCAGCAAAAGCTGGACGTTTGTCTTTTTTGCTGCGGAGGGCGCCAAAAGTGAAAAAAGGTGCTTTTGAGGCTAGAGTCGGCAGGAAAGCAGAGAGGGCCAAATTGTGTGGGGCATTTGAAGGGGTTCCAGGAGGCAGTGAGGACCAGCATGACTTTTTCCCGCTGGCCCCTTTGCTGTGGCAGCAAAAGCTGGACGTTTGTCTTTTTTGCTGCGGAGGGCGCCAAAAGTGAAAAAAGGTGCTTTTGAGGCTAGAGTGGGCAGGAAAGCAGAGAGGGCCAAATTGTGTGGGGCATTTGAAGGGGTTCCAGGAGGCAGTGAGGACCAGCATGACTTTTCCCCGCTGGCCCCTTTGCTGTGGCAGCAAAAGCTGGACGTTTGTCTTTTTTGCTGCGGAGGGCGCCAAAAGTGAAAAAAGGTGCTTTTGAGGCTAGAGTCGGCAGGAAAGCAGAGAGGGCCAAATTGTGTGGGGCATTTGAAGGGGTTCCAGGAGGCAGTGAGGACCAGCATGACTTTTCCCCGCTGGCCCCTTTGCTGTGGCAGCAAAAGCTGGACGTTTGTCTTTTTTGCTGCGGAGGGTGCCAAAAGTGAAAAAAGGTGCTTTTGAGGCTAGAGTCGGCAGGAAAGCAGAGAGGGCCAAATTGTGTGGGGCATTTGAAGGGGTTCCAGGAGGCAGTGAGGACCAGCATGACTTTTCCCCGCTGGCCCCTTTGCTGTGGCAGCAAAAGCTGGACGTTTGTCTTTTTTGCTGCGGAGGGCGCCAAAAGTGAAAAAAGGTGCTTTTGAGGCTAGAGTCGGCAGGAAAGCAGAGAGGGCCAAATTGTGTGGGGCATTTGAAGGGGTTCCAGGAGGCAGTGAGGACCAGCATGACTTTTCTCCGCTGGCCCCTTTGCTGTGGCAGCAAAAGCTGGACGTTTGTCTTTTTTGCTGCGGAGGGTGCCAAAAGTGAAAAAAGGTGCTTTTGAGGCTAGAGTCGGCAGGAAAGCAGAGAGGGCCAAATTGTGTGGGGCATTTGAAGGGGTTCCAGGAGGCAGTGAGGACCAGCATGACTTTTCCCCGCTGGCCCCTTTGCTGTGGCAGCAAAAGCTGGACGTTTGTCTTTTTTGCTGCAGAGGGCGCCAAAAGTGAAAAAAGGTGCTTTTGTGGATAGAGTCGGCAGGAAAGCAGAAAGGGCCAAATTGTGTGGGGCATTTGAAGGTGTTCCAGGAGGCAGTGAGGACCAGCATGACTTTTCCCCGCTGGCCCCTTTGCTGTGGCAGCAAAAGCTGGACGTTTGTCTTTTTTGCTGCGGAGGGCGCCAAAGGTGAAAAACGTGTTTTTGAGGATAGAGTCGGCAGGAAAGCAGAGAGGGCCAAATTGTGTGGGGCATTTGAAGGGGTTCCAGGAGGCAGTGAGGACCAGCATGACTTTTCCCCGCTGGCCCCTTTGCTGTGGCAGCAAAAGCTGGACGTTTGTCTTTTTTGCTGCGGAGGGCGCCAAAAGTGAAAAAAGGTGCTTTTGAGGCTAGAGTCGGCAGGAAAGCAGAGAGGGCCAAATTGTGTGGGGCATTTGAAGGGGTTCCAGGAGGCAGTGAGGACCAGCATGACTTTTCCCCGCTGGCCCCTTTGCTGTGGCAGCAAAAGCTGGACGTTTGTCTTTTTTGCTGCGGAGGGCGCCAAAAGTGAAAAAAGGTGCTTTTGAGGCTAGAGTCGGCAGGAAAGCAGAGAGGGCCAAATTGTGTGGGGCATTTGAAGGGGTTCCAGGAGGCAGTGAGGACCAGCATGACTTTTCCCCGCTGGCCCCTTTGCTGTGGCAGCAAAAGCTGGACGTTTGTCTTTTTTGCTGCGGAGGGTGCCAAAAGTGAAAAAAGGTGCTTTTGAGGCTAGAGTCGGCATGAAAGCAGAGAGGGCCAAATTGTGTGGGGCATTTGAAGGGGTTCCAGGAGGCAGTGAGGACCAGCATGACTTTTCCCCGCTGGCCCCTTTGCTGTGGCAGCAAAAGCTGGACGTTTGTCTTTTTTGCTGCGGAGGGTGCCAAAAGTGAAAAAAGGTGCTTTTGAGGCTAGAGTCGGCAGGAAAGCAGAGAGGGCCAAATTGTGTGAGGCATTTGAAGGGGTTCCAGGAGGCAGTGAGGACCAGCATGACTTTTCCCCGCTGGCCCCTTTGCTGTGGCAGCAAAAGCTGGACGTTTGTCTTTTTTGCTGCGGAGGGCGCCAAAAGTGAAAAAAGGTGCTTTTGAGGCTAGAGTCGGCAGGAAAGCAGAGAGGGCCAAATTGTGTGGGGCATTTGAAGGGGTTCCAGGAGGCAGTGAGGACCAGCATGACTTTTCCCCGCTGGCCCCTTTGCTGTGGCAGCAAAAGCTGGACGTTTGTCTTTTTTGCTGCGGAGGGCGCCAAAAGTGAAAAAAGGTGCTTTTGAGGCTAGAGTGGGCAGGAAAGCAGAGAGGGCCAAATTGTGTGGGGCATTTGAAGGGGTTCCAGGAGGCAGTGAGGACCAGCATGACTTTTCCCCGCTGGCCCCTTTGCTGTGGCAGCAAAAGCTGGACGTTTGTCTTTTTTGCTGCGGAGGGCGCCAAAAGTGAAAAAAGGTGCTTTTGAGGCTAGAGTCGGCAGGAAAGCAGAGAGGGCCAAATTGTGTGGGGCATTTGAAGGGGTTCCAGGAGGCAGTGAGGACCAGCATGACTTTTCCCCGCTGGCCCCTTTGCTGTGGCAGCAAAAGCTGGACGTTTGTCTTTTTTGCTGCGGAGGGCGCCAAAAGTGAAAAAAGGTGCTTTTGAGGCTAGAGTCGGCAGGAAAGCAGAGAGGGCCAAATTGTGTGGGGCATTTGAAGGGGTTCCAGGAGGCAGTGAGGACCAGCATGAATTTTCTCCGCTGGCACCTTTGCTGTGGCAGCAAAAGCTGGACGTTTGTCTTTTTTGCTGCGGAGGGCGCCAAAAGTGAAAAAAGGTGCTTTTGAGGCTAGAGTCGGCAGGAAAGCAGAGAGGGCCAAATTGTGTGGGGCATTTGAAGGGGTTCCAGGAGGCAGTGAGGACCAGCATGACTTTTCCCCGCTGGCCCCTTTGCTGTGGCAGCAAAAGCTGGACGTTTGTCTTTTTTGCTGCGGAGGGCGCCAAAAGTGAAAAAAGGTGCTTTTGAGTCTAGAGTCGGCAGGAAAGCAGAGAGGGCCAAATTGTGTGAGGCATTTGAAGGGGTTCCAGGAGGCAGTGAGGACCAGCATGACTTTTCCCTGCTGGCCCCTTTGCTGTGGCAGCAAAAGCTGGACGTTTGTCTTTTTTGCTGCGGAGGGCGCCAAAAGTGAAAAAAGGTGCTTTTGAGGCTAGAGTCGGCAGGAAAGCAGAGAGGGCCAAATTGTGTGGGGCATTTGAAGGGGTTCCAGGAGGCAGTGAGGACCAGCATGACTTTTCCCCGCTGGCCCCTTTGCTGTGGCAGCAAAAGCTGGACGTTTGTCTTTTTTGCTGCGGAGGGCGCCAAAAGTGAAAAAAGGTGCTTTTGAGGATAGAGTCGGCAGGAAAGCAGAGAGGGCCAAATTGTGTGGGGCATTTGAAGGGGTTCCAGGAGGCAGTGAGGACCAGCATGACTTTTCCCCGCTGGCCCCTTTGCTGTGGCAGCAAAAGCTGGACGTTTGTCTTTTTTGCTGCGGAGGGCGCCAAAAGTGAAAAAAGATGCTTTTGAGGATAGAGTCGGCAGGAAAGCAGAGAGGGCCAAATTGTGTGAGGCATTTGAAGGGGTTCCAGGAGGCAGTGAGGACCAGCATGACTTTTCCCTGCTGGCCCCTTTGCTGTGGCAGCAAAAGCTGGATTTTTGTCTTTTTTGCTGCGGAGGGCGCCAAAAGTGAAAAAAGGTGCTTTTGAGGCTAGATTCGGCAGGAAAGCAGAGAGGGCCAAATTGTGTGGGGCATTTGAAGGGGTTCCAGGAGGCAGTGAGGACCAGCATGACTTTTCCCCGCTGGCCCCTTTGCTGTGGCAGCAAAAGCTGGACGTTTGTCTTTTTTGCTGCGGAGGGCGCCAAAAGTGAAAAAAGGTGCTTTTGAGGCTAGAGTGGGCAGGAAAGCAGAGAGGGCCAAATTGTGTGGGGCATTTGAAGGGGTTCCAGGAGGCAGTGAGGACCAGCATGACTTTTCCCCGCTGGCCCCTTTGCTGTGGCAGCAAAAGCTGGACGTTTGTCTTTTTTGCTGCGGAGGGCGCCAAAAGTGAAAAAAGGTGCTTTTGAGGCTAGAGTCGGCAGGAAAGCAGAGAGGGCCAAATTGTGTGGGGCATTTGAAGGGGTTCCAGGAGGCAGTGAGGACCAGCATGACTTTTCCCCGCTGGCCCCTTTGCTGTGGCAGCAAAAGCTTGACGTTTGTCTTTTTTGCTGCGGAGGGCGCCAAAGGTGAAAAAAGGTGTTTTTGAGGATAGAGTCGGCAGGAAAGCAGAGAGGGCCAAATTGTGTGGGGCATTTGAAGGGGTTCCAGGAGGCAGTGAGGACCAGCATGACTTTTCCCCGCTGGCCCCTTTGCTGTGGCAGCAAAAGCTGGACGTTTGTCTTTTTTGCTGCGGAGGGCGCCAAAAGTGAAAAAAGGTGCTTTTGAGGCTAGAGTCGGCAGGAAAGCAGAGAGGGCCAAATTGTGTGGGACATTTGAAGGGGTTCCAGGAGGCAGTGAGGACCAGCATGACTTTTCCCCGCTGGCCCCTTTGCTGTGGCAGCAAAAGCTGGACGTTTGTCTTTTTTGCTGCGGAGGGCGCCAAAGGTGAAAAAAGGTGTTATTGATGATAGAGTCGGCAGGAAAGCAGAGAGGGCCAAATTGTGTGGGGCATTTGAAGGGGTTCCAGGAGGCAGTGAGGACCAGCATGACTTTTCCCCGCTGGCCCCTTTGCTGTGGCAGCAAAAGCTGGACGTTTGTCTTTTTTGCTGCGGAGGGCGCCAAAAGTGAAAAAAGGTGCTTTTGAGGCTAGAGTCGGCAGGAAAGCAGAGAGGGCCAAATTGTGTGAGGCATTTGAAGGTGTTCCAGGAGGCAGTGAGGACCAGCATGACTTTTCCCCGCTGGCCCCTTTGCTGTGGCAGCAAAAGCTGGACGTTTGTCTTTTTTGCTGCGGAGGGCGCCAAAAGTGAAAAAAGGTGCTTTTGAGGCTAGAGTCGGCAGGAAAGCAGAGAGGGCCAAATTGTGTGGGGCATTTGAAGGGGTTCCAGGAGGCAGTGAGGACCAGCATGACTTTTCCCCGCTGGCCCCTTTGCTGTGGCAGCAAAAGCTGGACGTTTGTCTTTTTTGCTGCGGAGGGCGCCAAAAGTGAAAAAAGGTGCTTTTGAGGCTAGAGTGGGCAGGAAAGCAGAGAGGGCCAAATTGTGTGGGGCATTTGAAGGGGTTCCAGGAGGCAGTGAGGACCAGCATGACTTTTCCCCGCTGGCCCCTTTGCTGTGGCAGCAAAAGCTGGACGTTTGTCTTTTTTGCTGCGGAGGGCGCCAAAAGTGAAAAAAGGTGCTTTTGAGGCTAGAGTCGGCAGGAAAGCAGAGAGGGCCAAATTGTGTGGGGCATTTGAAGGGGTTCCAGGAGGCAGTGAGGACCAGCATGACTTTTCCCCGCTGGCCCCTTTGCTGTGGCAGCAAAAGCTGGACGTTTGTCTTTTTTGCTGCGGAGGGCGCCAAAAGTGAAAAAAGGTGCTTTTGAGGCTAGAGTGGGCAGGAAAGCAGAGAGGGCCAAATTGTGTGGGGCATTTGAAGGGGTTCCAGGAGGCAGTGAGGACCAGCATGACTTTTCCCCGCTGGCCCCTTTGCTGTGGCAGCAAAAGCTGGACGTTTGTCTTTTTTGCTGCGGAGGGTGCCAAAAGTGAAAAAAGGTGCTTTTGAGTCTAGAGTCGGCAGGAAAGCAGAGAGGGCCAAATTGTGTGGGGCATTTGAAGGGGTTCCAGGAGGCAGTGAGGACCAGCATGACTTTTCCCCGCTGGCCCCTTTGCTGTGGCAGCAAAAGCTGGACGTTTGTCTTTTTTGCTGCGGAGGGTGCCAAAAGTGAAAAAAGGTGCTTTTGAGGCTAGAGTCGGCAGGAAAGCAGAGAGGGCCAAATTGTGTGGGGCATTTGAAGGGGTTCCAGGAGGCAGTGAGGACCAGCATGAATTTTCTCCGCTGGCACCTTTGCTGTGGCAGCAAAAGCTGGACGTTTGTCTTTTTTGCTGCGGAGGGCGCCAAAAGTGAAAAAAGGTGCTTTTGAGGCTAGAGTCGGCAGGAAAGCAGAGAGGGCCAAATTGTGTGGGGCATTTGAAGGGGTTCCAGGAGGCAGTGAGGACCAGCATGACTTTTCCCCGCTGGCCCCTTTGCTGTGGCAGCAAAAGCTGGACGTTTGTCTTTTTTGCTGCGGAGGGCGCCAAAAGTGAAAAAAGGTGCTTTTGAGGCTAGAGTCGGCAGGAAAGCAGAGAGGGCCAAATTGTGTGGGGCATTTGAAGGGGTTCCAGGAGGCAGTGAGGACCAGCATGAATTTTCTCCGCTGGCACCTTTGCTGTGGCAGCAAAAGCTGGACGTTTGTCTTTTTTGCTGCGGAGGGCGCCAAAAGTGAAAAAAGGTGCTTTTGAGGCTAGAGTCGGCAGGAAAGCAGAGAGGGCCAAATTGTGTGGGGCATTTGAAGGGGTTCCAGGAGGCAGTGAGGACCAGCATGACTTTTCCCCGCTGGCCCCTTTGCTGTGGCAGCAAAAGCTGGACGTTTGTCTTTTTTGCTGCGGAGGGCGCCAAAAGTGAAAAAAGGTGCTTTTGAGGCTAGAGTCGGCAGGAAAGCAGAGAGGGCCAAATTGTGTGGGGCATTTGAAGGGGTTCCAGGAGGCAGTGAGGACCAGCATGACTTTTCCCCGCTGGCCCCTTTGCTGTGGCAGCAAAAGCTGGACGTTTGTCTTTTTTGCTGCGGAGGGCGCCAAAAGTGAAAAAAGGTGCTTTTGAGGATAGAGTGGGCAGGAAAGCAGAGAGGGCCAAATTGTGTGGGGCATTTGAAGGAGTTCCAGGAGGCAGTGAGGACCAGCATGACTTTTCCCCGCTGGCCCCTTTGCTGTGGCAGCAAAAGCTGGACGTTTGTCTTTTTTGCTGCAGAGGGCGCCAAAAGTGAAAAAAGGTGCTTTTCAAGGCTAGAGTGGGCAGGAAAGCAGAGAGGGCCAAATTGTGTGGGGCATTTGAAGGGGTTCCAGGAGGCAGTGAGGACCAGCATGACTTTTTCCCCGCTGGCCCCTTTGCTGTGGCAGCAAAAGCTGGACGTTTGTCTTTTTTGCTGCAGAGGGCGCCAAAAGTGAAAAAAGGTGCTTTTGAGGCTAGAGTCGGCAGGAAAGCAGAGAGGGCCAAATTGTGTGGGGCATTTGAAGGGGTTCCAGGAGGCAGTGAGGACCAGCATGACTTTTCTCCGCTGGCACCTTTGCTGTGGCAGCAAAAGCTGGACGTTTGTCTTTTTTGCTGCGGAGGGCGCCAAAAGTGAAAAAAGGTGCTTTTGAGGCTAGAGTCGGCAGGAAAGCAGAGAGGGCCAAATTGTGTGGGGCATTTGAAGGGGTTCCAGGAGGCAGTGAGGACCAGCATGACTTTTCCCCGCTGGCCCCTTTGCTGTGGCAGCAAAAGCTGGACGTTTGTCTTTTTTGCTGCGGAGGGCGCCAAAAGTGAAAAAAGGTGCTTTTGAGGCTAGAGTCGGCAGGAAAGCAGAGAGGGCCAAATTGTGTGGGGCATTTGAAGGGGTTCCAGGAGGCAGTGAGGACCAGCATGACTTTTCCCCGCTGGCCCCTTTGCTGTGGCAGCAAAAGCTGGACGTTTGTCTTTTTTGCTGCGGAGGGCGCCAAAAGTGAAAAAAGGTGCTTTTGAGGCTAGAGTCGGCAGGAAAGCAGAGAGGGCCAAATTGTGTGGGGCATTTGAAGGGGTTCCAGGAGGCAGTGAGGACCAGCATGACTTTTCCCCGCTGGCCCCTTTGCTGTGGCAGCAAAAGCTGGACGTTTGTCTTTTTTGCTGCGGAGGGCGCCAAAAGTGAAAAAAGGTGCTTTTGAGGCTAGAGTCGGCAGGAAAGCAGAGAGGGCCAAATTGTGTGGGGCATTTGAAGGGGTTCCAGGAGGCAGTGAGGACCAGCATGAATTTTCTCCGCTGGCACCTTTGCTGTGGCAGCAAAAGCTGGACGTTTGTCTTTTTTGCTGCGGAGGGCGCCAAAAGTGAAAAAAGGTGCTTTTGAGGCTAGAGTCGGCAGGAAAGCAGAGAGGGCCAAATTGTGTGG
>NW_028126965.1:0-31374 GCF_965231255.1 Vanellus vanellus | reverse complement strand
GGGCATTTGAAGGGGTTCCAGGAGGCAGTGAGGACCAGCATCACTTTTCCCTGCTGGCACCTTTGCTGTGGCAGCAAAAGCTGGACGTTTGTCTTTTTTGCTCCAGAGAGCGCCGAAAGTGAAAAAAGGTGCTTTTGAGGATAGAGTCCTCAGGAAAGCAGAGATGGCCAAATTGTCTGGGGCATTTGAAGGGGTTCCAGGAGGCAGTGAGGACCAGCATCACTTTTCCCCGCTGGCACCTTTGCTGTGGCAGCAAAAGCTGGACGTTTGTCTTTTTTGCTCCAGACAGCGCCGAAAGTGAAAAAAGGTGCTTTTGAGTATAGAGTCCTCAGGAAAGCAGAGAGGGCCAAATTGTCTGGGGCATTTGAAGGGGTTCCAGGAGGCAGTGAGGACCAGCATCACTTTTCCCCGCTGGCACCTTTGCTGTGGCAGCAAAAGCTGGACGTTTGTCTTTTTTGCTCCAGACAGCGCCAAAAGTGAAAAAAGGTGCTTTTGCGGATAGAGTCCTCAGGAAAGCAGAGAGGGCCAAATTGTCTGGGGCATTTGAAGGGGTTCCAGGAGGCAGTGAGAACCAGCATCACTTTTCCCCGCTGGCACCTTTGCTGTGGCAGCAAAAGCTGGACGTTTGTCTTTTTTGCTCCAGACAGCGCCGAAAGTGAAAAAAGGTGCTTTTGCGGATAGAGTCCTCAGGAAAGCAGAGAGGGCCAAATTGTCCGGGGCATTTGAAGGGGTTCCAGGAGGCAGTGAGGACCAGCATCACTTTTCCCCGCTGGCACCTTTGCTGTGGCAGCAAAAGCTGGACGTTTGTCTTTTTTGCTCCGGAAGCTGCCGAAAGCGAAAACAGGTGCTTTTGAGGATGGAGTCCGCAGGAAAGCAGAGAGGGCCAAATTGTCTGGGGCATTTGAAGAGGTTCCAGGAGGCAGTGAGAACGAGCATTACTTTTCCCCTGGCACGTTTGCTGTGGCAGTAAAAAGCTGGACGTTTGTCTTTTTTGCTCCGGAGGCTGCCGAAAGCGAAAACAGGTGCTTTTGAGGATAGAGTCCGCAGGAAAGCAGAGAGAGCCAAATTGTCTGGGGGCATTTGAAGGAGTTCCAGGAGGCAGTGAGAACCAGCATTACTTTTCCCCGCTGGCACCTTTGCTGTGGCAGCAAAAGCTGGACGTTTGTCTTTTTTGCTCCGGAGGCTGCCGAAAGCGAAAACAGGTGCTTTTGAGGATGGAGTCCGCAGGAAAGCAGAGAGGGCCAAATTGTCTGTGGCATTTGAAAGAGTTCCAGGAGGCAGTGAGAACCAGCATTACTTTTCCCCGCTGGCACCTTTGCTGTGGCAGCAAAAGCTGGACGTTTGTCTTTTTACCACCGGAGGGCGCCGAAAGTGAAAAAAGGCGCTTTTGAGGATAGAGTCCGCAGGAAAGCAGAGAGGGCCAAATTGTCAGGGGCATTTGAAAGGGTTCCAGGAGGCAGTGAGAACCAGCATTACTTTTCCCCGCTGGCACCTTTGCTGTGGCAGCAAAAGCTGGACGTTTGTCTTTTTTGCTCCGGAGGCTGCCGAAAGCGAAAACAGGTGCTTTTGAGGATGGAGTCCGCAGGAAAGCAGAGAGGGCCAAATTGTCTGGGGCATTTGAAAGGGTTCCAGGAGGCAGTGAGAACCAGCATTACTTTTCCCCGCTGGCACCTTTGCTGTGGCAGCAAAAGCTGGACGTTTGTCTTTTTTGCTCCGGAGGCTGCCGAAAGCGAAAACAGGTGCTTTTGAGGATGGAGTCCGCAGGAAAGCAGAGAGGGCCAAATTGTCTGTGGCATTTGAAAGGGTTCCAGGAGGCAGTGAGAACGAGCATTACTTTTCCCCGCTGGCACCTTTGCTGTGGCAGCAAAAGCTGGACGTTTGTCTTTTTTGCTCCGGAGGCTGCCGAAAGCGAAAAACAGGTGCTTTTGAGGATGGAGTCCGCAGGAAAGCAGAGAGGGCCAAATTGTCTGGGGCATTTGAAGAGGTTCCAGGAGGCAGTGAGAACCAGCATTACTTTTCCCCGCTGGCACCTTTGCTGTGGCAGCAAAAGCTGGACGTTTGTCTTTTTTGCTCCGGAGGCTGCCGAAAGCGAAAACAGGTGCTTTTGAGGATGGAGTCCGCAGGAAAGCAGAGAGGGCCAAATTGTCTGGGGCATTTGAAAGGGTTCCAGGAGGCAGTGAGAACCAGCATTACTTTTCCCCGCTGGCACCTTTGCTGTGGCAGCAAAAGCTGGACGTTTGTCTTTTTTGCTCCGGAGGTTGCCGAAAGCGAAAACAGGTGCTTTTGAGGATGGAGTCCGCAGGAAAGCAGAGAGGGCCAAATTGTCTGTGGCATTTGAAAGGGTTCAAGGAGGTAGTGAGAACCAGCATTACTTTTCCCGCTGGCACCTTTGCTGTGGCAGCAAAAGCTGGACGTTTGTCTTTTTTGCTCCGGAGGCTGCCGAAAGCGAAAACAGGTGCTTTTGAGGATAGAGTCCGCAGGAAAGCAGAGAGGGCCAAATTGTCTGGGGCATTTGAAAGGGTTCCAGGAGGCAGTGAGAACCAGCATTACTTTTCCCCGCTGGCACCTTTGTTGTGGCAGCAAAAGCTGGACGTTTGTCTTTTTTGCTCCGGAGGCTGCCGAAAGCGAAAACAGGTGCTTTTGAGGATGGAGTCCGCAGGAAAGCAGAGAGGGCCAAATTGTCTGTGGCATTTGAAAGAGTTCCAGGAGGCAGTGAGAACCAGCATCACTTTTCCCCGCTGGCACCTTTGCTGTGGCAGCAAAAGCTGGACGTTTGTCTTTTTACCACCGGAGTGCGCCGAAAGTGAAAAAAGTCGCTTTTGAGGATAGAGTCCGCAGGAAAGCAGAGAGGGCTTAATTGTCTGGGGCATTTGAAAGGGTTCCAGGAGGCAGTGAGAACCAGCATTACTTTTCCCCGCTGGCACCTTTGCTGTGGCAGCAAAAGCTGGACGTTTGTCTTTTTTGCTCCGGAGGGCGCCGAAAGCAAAAATAGGTGCTTTTGAGGATGGAGTCCGCAGGAAAGCAGAGAGGGCCAAATTGTCTGTGGCATTTGAAAGGGTTCCAGGAGGCAGTGAGAACCAGCATTACTTTTCCCCGCTGGCACCTTTGCTGTGGCAGCAAAAGCTGGACGTTTGTCTTTTTTGCTCCGGAGGTTGCCGAAAGCGAAAACAGGTGCTTTTGAGGATGGAGTTCGCAGGAAAGCAGAGAGGGCCAAATTGTCTGGGGCATTTGAAGAGGTTCCAGGAGGCAGTGAGAACCAGCATTACTTTTCCCCGCTGGCACCTTTGCTGTGGCAGCAAAAGCTGGACGTTTGTCTTTTTTGCTCCGGAGGTTGCCGAAAGCGAAAACAGGTGCTTTTGAGGATGGAGTCCGCAGGAAAGCAGAGAGGGCCAAATTGTCTGGGGCATTTGAAAGGGTTCCAGGAGGCAGTGAGAACCAGCATTACTTTTCCCCGCTGGCACCTTTGCTGTGGCAGCAAGAGCTGGACGTTTGTCTTTTTTGCTCCGGAGGCTGCCGAAAGCGAAAACAGGTGCTTTTGAGGATGGAGTCCACAGGAAAGCAGAGAGGGCCAAATTGTCTGTGGCATTTGAAAGGGTTCCAGGAGGCAGTGAGAACCAGCATTACTTTTCCCCGCTGGCACCTTTGCTGTGGCAGCAAAAGCTGGACATTTGTCTTTTATGCTCCGCAGGCTGCCGAAAGCGAAAATAGGTGCTTTTGAGGATGGAGTCCGCAGGAAAGCAGAGAGGGCCAAATTGTCTGGGGCATTTGAAAGAGTTCCAGGAGGCAGTGAGAACCAGCATTACTTTTCCCCGCTGGCACCTTTGCTGTGGCAGCAAAAGCTGGACGTTTGTCTTTTTACCACCGGAGGGCGCCGAAAGTGAAAAAAGGCGCTTTTGAGGATAGAGTCCGCAGGAAAGCAGAGAGGGCCAAATTGTCAGGGGCATTTGAAAGGGTTCCAGGAGGCAGTGAGAACCAGCATTACTTTTCCCCGCTGGCACCTTTGCTGTGGCAGCAAAAGCTGGACGTTTGTCTTTTTTGCTCCGGAGGCTGCCGAAAGCGAAAACAGGTGCTTTTGAGGATGGAGTCCGCAGGAAAGCAGAGAGGGCCAAATTGTCTGTGGCATTTGAAAGGGTTCCAGGAGGCAGTGAGAACCAGCATTACTTTTCCCCGCTGGCACCTTTGCTGTGGCAGCAAAAGCTGGAGGTTTGTCTTTTTTGCTCCGGAGGCTGCCGAAAGCGAAAACAGGTGCTTTTGAGGATGGAGTCCGCAGGAAAGCAGAGAGGGCCAAATTGTCTGGGGCATTTGAAGAGGTTCCAGGAGGCAGTGAGAACCAGCATTACTTTTCCCCGCTGGCACCTTTGCTGTGGCAGCAAAAGCTGGACGTTTGTCTTTTTTGCTCCGGAGGTTGCCGAAAGCGAAAACAGGTGCTTTTGAGGATGGAGTCCGCAGGAAAGCAGAGAGGGCCAAATTGTCTGTGGCATTTGAAAGGGTTCCAGGAGGCAGTGAGAACCAGCATTACTTTTCCCCGCTGGCACCTTTGCTGTGGCAGCAAAAGCTGGACGTTTGTCTTTTTTGCTCCGGAGGTTGCCGAAAGCGAAAACAGGTGCTTTTGAGGATGGAGTCCGCAGGAAAGCAGAGAGGGCCAAATTGTCTGTGGCATTTGAAAGGGTTCAAGGAGGTAGTGAGAACCAGCATTACTTTTCCCCGCTGGCACCTTTGCTGTGGCAGCAAAAGCTGGACGTTTGTCTTTTTTGCTCCGGAGGCTGCCGAAAGCGAAAACAGGAGCTTTTGAGGATAGAGTCCGCAGGAAAGCAGAGAGGGCCAAATTGTCTGGGGCATTTGAAAGGGTTCCAGGAGGCAGTGAGAACCAGCATTACTTTTCCCCGCTGGCACCTTTGTTGTGGCAGCAAAGGCTGGACGTTTGTCTTTTTTGCTCCGGAGGCTGCCGAAAGCGAAAACAGGTGCTTTTGAGGATGGAGTCCGCAGGAAAGCAGAGAGGGCCAAATTGTCTGTGGCATTTGAAAGAGTTCCAGGAGGCAGTGAGAACCAGCATCACTTTTCCCCGCTGGCACCTTTGCTGTGGCAGCAAAAGCTGGACGTTTGTCTTTTTACCACCGGAGTGCGCCGAAAGTGAAAAAAGTCGCTTTTGAGGATAGAGTCCGCAGGAAAGCAGAGAGGGCTTAATTGTCTGGGGCATTTGAAAGGGTTCCAGGAGGCAGTGAGAACCAGCATTACTTTTCCCCGCTGGCACCTTTGCTGTGGCAGCAAAAGCTGGACGTTTGTCTTTTTTGCTCCGGAGGCTGCCGAAAGCGAAAACAGGTGCTTTTGAGGATGGAGTCCGCAGGAAAGCAGAGAGGGCCAAATTGTCTGGGGCATTTGAACAGGTTCCAGGAGGCAGTGAGAACCAGCATTACTTTTCCCCGCTGGCACCTTTGCTGTGGCAGCAAAAGCTGGACGTTTGTCTTTTTTGCTCCGGAGGCTGCCGAAAGCGAAAACAGGTGCTTTTGAGGATGGAGTCCACAGGAAAGCAGAGAGGGCCAAATTGTCTGTGGCATTTGAAAGGGTTCCAGGAGGCAGTGAGAACCAGCATCACTTTTCCCCGCTGGCACCTTTGCTGTGGCAGCAAAAGCTGGACGTTTGTCTTTTTTGCTCCGGAGGCTGCCGAAAGCGAAAATAGGTGCTTTTGAGGATGGAGTCCGCAGGAAAGCAGAGAGGGCCAAATTGTCTGTGGCATTTGAAAGAGTTCCAGGAGGCAGTGAGAACCAGCATTACTTTTCCCCGCTGGCACCTTTGCTGTGGCAGCAAAAGCTGGACGTTTGTCTTTTTATCACCGGAGGGCGCCGAAAGTGAAAAAAGGCGCTTTTGAGGATAGAGTCCGCAGGAAAGCAGAGAGGGCCAAATTGTCTGGGGCATTTGAAAGGGTTCCAGGAGGCAGTGAGAACCAGCATTACTTTTCCCTGCTGGCACCTTTGCTGTGGCAGCAAAAGCTGGACGTTTGTCTTTTTTGCTCCGGAGGCTGCCGAAAGCGAAAACAGGTGCTTTTGAGGATGGAGTCCGCAGGAAAGCAGAGAGGGCCAAATTGTCTGGGGCATTTGAAAGGGTTCCAGGAGGCAGTGAGAACCAGCATTACTTTTCCCCGCTGGCACCTTTGCTGTGGCAGCAAAAGCTGGACGTTTGTCTTTTTTGCTCCGGAGGTTGCCGAAAGCGAAAACAGGTGCTTTTGAGGATGGAGTCCACAGGAAAGCAGAGAGGGCCAAATTGTCTGTGGCATTTGAAAGGGTTCCAGGAGGCAGTGAGAACCAGCATTACTTTTCCCCGCTGGCACCTTTGCTGTGGCAGCAAAAGCTGGACATTTGTCTTTTATGCTCCGGAGGCTGCCGAAAGCGAAAATAGGTGCTTTTGAGGATGGAGTCCGCAGGAAAGCAGAGAGGGCCAAATTGTCTGGGGCATTTGAAAGAGTTCCAGGAGGCAGTGAGAACCAGCATTACTTTTCCCCGCTGGCACCTTTGCTGTGGCAGCAAATCTGGACGTTTGTCTTTTTACCACCGGAGGGCGCCGAAAGTGAAAAAAGGCGCTTTTGAGGATAGAGTCCGCAGGAAAGCAGAGAGGGCCAAATTGTCAGGGGCATTTGAAAGGGTTCCAGGAGGCAGTGAGAACCAGCATTACTTTTCCCCGCTGGCACCTTTGCTGTGGCAGCAAAAGCTGGACGTTTGTCTTTTTTGCTCCGGAGGTTGCCGAAAAAGAAAACAGGTGCTTTTGAGGATGGAGTCCGCAGGAAAGCAGAGAGGGCCAAATTGTCTGGGGCATTTGAAGAGGTTCCAGGAGGCAGTGAGAACCAGCATTACTTTTCCCCGCTGGCACCTTTGCTGTGGCAGCAAAAGCTGGACGTTTGTCTTTTTTGCTCCGGAGGTTGCCGAAAGCGAAAACAGGTGCTTTTGAGGATGGAGTCCGCAGGAAAGCAGAGAGGGCCAAATTGTCTGTGGCATTTGAAAGGGTTCAAGGAGGTAGTGAGAACCAGCATTACTTTTCCCCGCTGGCACCTTTGCTGTGGCAGCAAAAGCTGGACGTTTGTCTTTTTTGCTCCGGAGGCTGCCGAAAGCGAAAACAGGTGCTTTTGAGGATAGAGTCCGCAGGAAAGCAGAGAGGGCCAAATTGTCTGGGGCATTTGAAAGGGTTCCAGGAGGCAGTGAGAACCAGCATTACTTTTCCCCGCTGGCACCTTTGTTGTGGCAGCAAAGGCTGGACGTTTGTCTTTTTGCTCCGGAGGCTGCCGAAAGCGAAAACAGGTGCTTTTGAGGATGGAGTCCGCAGGAAAGCAGAGAGGGCCAAATTGTCTGTGGCATTTGAAAGAGTTCCAGGAGGCAGTGAGAACCAGCATCACTTTTCCCCGCTGGCACCTTTGCTGTGGCAGCAAAAGCTGGACGTTTGTCTTTTTACCACCGGAGTGCACCGAAAGTGAAAAAAGTCGCTTTTGAGGATAGAGTCCGCAGGAAAGCAGAGAGGGCTTAATTGTCTGGGGCATTTTGAAAGGGTTCCAGGAGGCAGTGAGAACCAGCATTATTTTTCCCCGCTGGCACCTTTGCTGTGGCAGCAAAAGCTGGACGTTTGTCTTTTTTGCTCCGGAGGTTGCCGAAAGCGAAAACAGGTGCTTTTGAGGATGGAGTCCGCAGGAAAGCAGAGAGGGCCAAATTGTCTGGGGCATTTGAACAGGTTCCAGGAGGCAGTGAGAACCAGCATTACTTTTCCCCGCTGGCACCTTTGCTGTGGCAGCAAAAGCTGGACGTTTGTCTTTTTTGCTCCGGAGGCTGCCGAAAGCGAAAACAGGTGCTTTTGAGGATGGAGTCCACAGGAAAGCAGAGAGGGCCAAATTGTCTGTGGCATTTGAAAGGGTTCCAGGAGGCAGTGAGAACCAGCATCACTTTTCCCCGCTGGCACCTTTGCTGTGGCAGCAAAAGCTGGACGTTTGTCTTTTTTGCTCCGGAGGCTGCCGAAAGCGAAAACAGGTGCTTTTGAGGATGGAGTCCGCAGGAAAGCAGAGAGGGCCAAATTGTCTGGGGCATTTGAAAGGGTTCCAGGAGGCAGTGAGAACCAGCATTACTTTTCCCCGCTGGCACCTTTGCTGTGGCAGCAAAAGCTGGACGTTTGTCTTTTTTGCTAGGGAGGTTGCCAAATACGAAAACAGGTGCTTTTGAGGATGGAGTCCGCAGGAAAGCAGAGAGGGCCAAATTGTCAGGGGCATTTGAAAGGGTTCCAGGAGGCAGTGAGAACCAGCATTACTTTTCCCCGCTGGCACCTTTGCTGTGGCAGCAAAAGCTGGACGTTTGTCTTTTTTGCTCCGGAGGTTGCCGAAAGCGAAAACAGGTGCTTTTGAGGATGGAGTCCGCAGGAAAGCAGAGAGGGCCAAATTGTCTGTGGCATTTGAAGGGTTCAAGGAGGTAGTGAGAACCAGCATTACTTTTCCCCGCTGGCACCTTTGCTGTGGCAGCAAAAGCTGGACGTTTGTCTTTTTTGCTCCGGAGGCTGCCGAAAGCGAAAACAGGTGCTTTTGAGGATAGAGTCCGCAGGAAAGCAGAGAGGGCCAAATTGTCTGGGGCATTTGAAAGGGTTCCAGGAGGCAGTGAGAACCAGCATTACTTTTCCCCGCTGGCACCTTTGTTGTGGCAGCAAAGGCTGGACGTTTGTCTTTTTTGCTCCGGAGGCTGCGAAAGCGAAAACAGGTGCTTTTGAGGATGGAGTCCGCAGGAAAGCAGAGAGGGCCAAATTGTCTGTGGCATTTGAAAGAGTTCCAGGAGGCAGTGAGAACCAGCATCACTTTTCCCCGCTGGCACCTTTGCTGTGGCAGCAAAAGCTGGACGTTTGTCTTTTTACCACCGGAGTGCACCGAAAGTGAAAAAAGTCGCTTTTGAGGATAGAGTCCGCAGGAAAGCAGAGAGGGCTTAATTGTCTGGGGCATTTGAAAGGGTTCCAGGAGGCAGTGAGAACCAGCATTACTTTTCCCCGCTGGCACCTTTGCTGTGGCAGCAAAAGCTGGACGTTTGTCTTTTTTGCTCCGGAGGCTGCCGAAAGCGAAAACAGGTTCTTTTGAGGATGGAGTCCGCAGGAAAGCAGAGAGGGCCAAATTGTCTGGGGCATTTGAAAGGGTTCCAGGAGGCAGTGAGAACCAGCATTACTTTTCCCCGCTGGCACCTTTGCTGTGGCAGCAAAAGCTGGACGTTTGTCTTTTTTGCTCCGGAGGTTGCCAAAAGCGAAAACAGGTGCTTTTGAGGATTGAGTCCGCAGGAAAGCAGAGAGGGCCAAATTGTCTGGGGCATTTGAAGAGGTTCCAGGAGGCAGTGAGAACCAGCATTACTTTTCCCCGCTGGCACCTTTGCTGTGGCAGCAAAAGCTGGACGTTTGTCTTTTTTGCTCCGGAGGCTGCCGAAAGCGAAAACAGGTGCTTTTGAGGATGGAGTCCACAGGAAAGCAGAGAGGGCCAAATTGTCTGTGGCATTTGAAAGGGTTCCAGGAGGCAGTGAGAACCAGCATTACTTTTCCCCGCTGGCACCTTTGCTGTGGCAGCAAAAGCTGGACGTTTGTCTTTTTTGCTCCGGAGGGCGCCGAAAGCAAAAATAGGTGCTTTTGAGGATGGAGTCCGCAGGAAAGCAGAGAGGGCCAAATTGTCTGTGGCATTTGAAAGGGTTCCAGGAGGCAGTGAGAACCAGCATTACTTTTCCCCGCTGGCACCTTTGCTGTGGCAGGAAAAGCTGGACGTTTGTCTTTTTTGCTCCGGAGGCTGCCGAAAGCGAAAATAGGTGCTTTTGAGGATGGAGTCCGCAGGAAAGCAGAGAGGGCCAAATTGTCTGTGGCATTTTGAAAGAGTTCCAGGAGGCAGTGAGAACCAGCATTACTTTTCCCCGCTGGCACCTTTGCTGTGGCAGCAAAAGCTGGACGTTTGTCTTTTTACCACCGGAGTGCACCGAAAGTGAAAAAAGTCGCTTTTGAGGATAGAGTCCGCAGGAAAGCAGAGAGGGCCAAATTGTCTGTGGCATTTGAAAGGGTTCCAGGAGGCAGTGAGAACCAGCATTATTTTTCCCCGCTGGCACCTTTGCTGTGGCAGCAAAAGCTGGACGTTTGTCTTTTTTTGCTCCGGAGGCTGCCGAAAGCGAAAACAGGTGCTTTTGAGGATGGAGTCCGCAGGAAAGCAGAGAGGGCCAAATTGTCTGGGGCATTTGAACAGGTTCCAGGAGGCAGTGAGAACCAGCATTACTTTTCCCCGCTGGCACCTTTGCTGTGGCAGCAAAGCTGGACGTTTGTCTTTTTTGCTCCGGAGGCTGCCGAAAGCGAAAACAGGTGCTTTTGAGGATGGAGTCCACAGGAAAGCAGAGAGGGCCAAATTGTCTGTGGCATTTGAAAGGGTTCCAGGAGGCAGTGAGAACCAGCATCACTTTTCCCCGCTGGCACCTTTGCTGTGGCAGCAAAAGCTGGACGTTTGTCTTTTTTGCTCCGGAGGCTGCCGAAAGCGAAAATAGGTGCTTTTGAGGATGGAGTCCGCAGGAAAGCAGAGAGGGCCAAATTGTCTGTGGCATTTGAAAGAGTTCCAGGAGGCAGTGAGAACCAGCATTACTTTTCCCCGCTGGCACCTTTGCTGTGGCAGCAAAAGCTGGACGTTTGTCTTTTTACCACCGGAGGGCGCTGAAAGCGAAAACAGGTGCTTTTGAGGATGGAGTCCGCAGGAAAGCAGAGAGGGCCAAATTGTCTGGGGCATTTGAAAGGGTTCCAGGAGGCAGTGAGAACCAGCATTACTTTTCCCCGCTGGCACCTTTGCTGTGGCAGCAAAAGCTGGACGTTTGTCTTTTTTGCTAGGGAGGTTGCCAAATACGAAAACAGGTGCTTTTGAGGATGGAGTCCGCAGGAAAGCAGAGAGGGCCAAATTGTCTGGGGCATTTGAAGAGGTTCCAGGAGGCAGTGAGAACCAGCATTACTTTTCCCCGCTGGCACCTTTGCTGTGGCAGCAAAAGCTGGACGTTTGTCTTTTTGCTCCGGAGGCTGCCGAAAGCGAAAACAGGTGCTTTTGAGGATGGAGTCCGCAGGAAAGCAGAGAGGGCCAAATTGTCTGTGGCATTTGAAAGGGTTCCAGGAGGCAGTGAGAACCAGCATTACTTTTCCCCGCTGGCACCTTTGCTGTGGCAGCAAAAGCTGGACGTTTGTCTTTTTTGCTCCGGAGGTTGCCGAAAGCGAAAACAGGTGCTTTTGAGGATGGAGTCCGCAGGAAAGCAGAGAGGGCCAAATTGTCTGTGGCATTTGAAAGGGTTCAAGGAGGTAGTGAGAACCAGCATTACTTTTCCCCGCTGGCACCTTTGCTGTGGCAGCAAAAGCTGGACGTTTGTCTTTTTTGCTCCGGAGGCTGCCGAAAGCGAAAACAGGTGCTTTTGAGGATGGAGTCCGCAGGAAAGCAGAGAGGGCCAAATTGTCTGGGGCATTTGAAAGGGTTCCAGATGGCAGTGAGAACCAGCATTACTTTTCCCCGCTGGCACCTTTGTTGTGGCAGCAAAAGCTGGACGTTTGTCTTTTTTGCTCCGGAGGCTGCCGAAAGCGAAAACAGGTGCTTTTGAGGATGGAGTCCGCAGGAAAGCAGAGAGGGCCAAATTGTCTGGGGCATTTGAAAGGGTTCCAGGAGGCAGTGAGAACCAGCATTACTTTTCCCCGCTGGCACCTTTGCTGTGGCAGCAAAAGCTGGACGTTGTCTTTTTGCTCCGAGGATGCCGAAAGCGAAAACAGGTGCTTTTGAGGATGGAGTCCGCAGGAAAGCAGAGAGGGCCAAATTGTCTGGGGCATTTGAAAGGGTTCCAGGAGGCAGTGAGAACCAGCATTACTTTTCCCCCGCTGGCACCTTTGCTGTGGCAGCAAAAGCTGGACGTTTGTCTTTTTTGCTCCGGAGGCTGCCGAAAGCGAAAACAGGTGCTTTTGAGGATGGAGTCCGCAGGAAAGCAGAGAGGGCCAAATTGTCAGGGGCATTTGAAAGGGTTCCAGGAGGCAGTGAGAACCAGCATTACTTTTCCCCGCTGGCACCTTTGCTGTGGCAGCAAAAGCTGGACGTTTGTCTTTTTTGCTCCGGAGGCTGCCGAAAGCGAAAACAGGTGCTTTTGAGGATGGAGTCCGCAGGAAAGCAGAGAGGGCCAAATTGTCTGGGGCATTTGAAAGGGTTCCAGGAGGCAGTGAGAACCAGCATTACTTTTCCCGCTGGCACCTTTGCTGTGGCAGCAAAAGCTGGACGTTTGTCTTTTTTGCTCCGGAGGTTGCCAAAAGCGAAAACAGGTGCTTTTGAGGATTGAGTCCGCAGGAAAGCAGAGAGGGCCAAATTGTCTGGGGCATTTGAAGAGGTTCCAGGAGGCAGTGAGAACCAGCATTACTTTTCCCCGCTGGCACCTTTGCTGTGGCAGCAAAAGCTGGACGTTTGTCTTTTTTTGCTCCGGAGGCTGCCGAAAGCGAAAACAGGTGCTTTTGAGGATGGAGTCCACAGGAAAGCAGAGAGGGCCAAATTGTCTGTGGCATTTGAAAGGGTTCCAGGAGGCAGTGAGAACCAGCATTACTTTTCCCCGCTGGCACCTTTGCTGTGGCAGCAAAAGCTGGACGTTTGTCTTTTTTGCTCCGGAGGCGCCGAAAGCAAAAATAGGTGCTTTTGAGGATGGAGTCCGCAGGAAAGCAGAGAGGGCCAAATTGTCTGTGGCATTTGAAAGGGTTCCAGGAGGCAGTGAGAACCAGCATTACTTTTCCCCGCTGGCACCTTTGCGTCTTTTTTGCTCCGGAGGCTGCTGAAAGCGAATATAGGGTGCTTTTGGAGGATGGAAGTCCGCAGGAAAGCAAGAAGAGGGCCACAAATTGGTCTGTGGCATTTGAAAAGGAGTTCCAGGGAGGGCAGTGAGAACCCAGGCATTATTTTTCCCCGCTGGACCACCCTTTGCTGTGGCAGCAAAAAGCTGGACGTTTGTCTTTTTACCACCGGAGGGCGACCGAAAAAGTGAAAAAAGGGCTTTTGAGGATAGAGTCCGCAGGAAAAGCAGAGAGGGCCAAATTGTCAGGGGCATTTGAAAGGGTTCCAGGAGGCAGTGAGAACCAGCATTACTTTTCCCCGCCTGGCACCTTTGCTGTGGCAGCAAAAGCTGGACGTTTGTCTTTTTTGCTCCGGAGGCTGCCGAAAAGCGAAAACAGGTGCTTTTGAGGATGGAGTCCGCAGGAAAGCAGAGAGGGCCAAATTGTCTGGGGCATTTGAAAGGGTTCCAGGAGGCAGTGAGAACCAGCATTACTTTTCCCCGCTGGCACCTTTGCTGTGGCAGCAAAAGCTGGACGTTTGTCTTTTTTGCTCCGGAGGCTGCCGAAAGCGAAAACAGGTGCTTTTGAGGATGGAGTCCGCAGGAAAGCAGAGAGGGCCAAATTGTCAGGGGCATTTGAACAGGGTTCCAGGAGGCAGTGAGAACCAGCATTACTTTTTCCCCGCTGGCACCTTTGCTGTGGCAGCAAAAGCTGGACGTTTGTCTTTTTTGCTCCGGAGGTTGCCAAAAGCGAAAACAGGTGCTTTTGAGGATGGAGTCCGCAGGAAAGCAGAGAGGGCCCAAATTGTCTGGGGCATTTGAACAGGTTCCAGGAGGCAGTGAGAACCAGCATCACTTTTCCCCGCTGGCACCTTTGCTGTGGCAAGCAAAAGCTGGACGTTTGTCTTTTTTGCTCCGGAGGTTGCCGAAAGCGAAAACAGGTGCTTTTGAGGATGGAGTCCGCAGGAAAGCAGAGAGGGCCAAATTGTCTGTGGCATTTGAAAGGGTTCAAGGAGGTAGTGAGAACCAGCATTACTTTTCCCCGCTGGCACCTTTGCTGTGGCAGCAAAAGCTGGACGTTTGTCTTTTTTGCTCCGGAGGCTCCCGAAAGCGAAAACAGGTGCTTTTGAGGATAGAGTCCGCAGGAAAGCAGAGAGGGCCAAATTGTCTGGGGCATTTGAAAGGGTTCCAGGAGGCAGTGAGAACCAGCATTACTTTTCCCCGCTGGCACCTTTGTTGTGGCAGCAAAAGCTGGACGTTTGTCTTTTTTGCTCTGGAGGCTGCCGAAAGCGAAAACAGGTGCTTTTGAGGATGGAGTCCGCAGGAAAGCAGAGAGGGCCAAATTGTCAGGGGCATTTGAAAGGGTTCCAGGAGGCAGTGAGAACCAGCATTATTTTTCCCCGCTGGCACCTTTGCTGTGGCAGCAAAAGCTGGACGTTTGTCTTTTTTGCTCCGGAGGCTGCCGAAAGCGAAAACAGGTGCTTTTGAGGATGGAGTCCGCAGGAAAGCAGAGAGGGCCAAATTGTCTGTGGCATTTGAAGAGGTTCCAGGAGGCAGTGAGAACCAGCATTACTTTTCCCCGCTGGGCACCTTTGCTGTGGCAGCAAAAGCTGGACGTTTGTCTTTTTTGCTCCGGAGGCTGCCGAAAGCGAAAACAGGTGCTTTTGAGGATAGAGTCCGCAGGAAAGCAGAGAGAGCCAAATTGTCTGGGGCATTTGAAGGAGTTCCAGGAGGCAGTGAGAACCAGCATTACTTTTCCCCGCTGGCACCTTTGCTGTGGCAGCAAAAGCTGGACGTTTGTCTTTTTTGCTCCGGAGGCTGCCGAAAGCGAAAACAGGTGCTTTTGAGGATGGAGTCCGCAGGAAAGCAGAGAGGGCCAAATTGTCTGTGGCATTTGAAGAGTTCCAGGAGGCAGTGAGAACCAGCATTACTTTTCCCCGCTGGCACCTTTGCTGTGGCAGCAAAAGCTGGACGTTTGTCTTTTTTGCTCCGGAGGCTGCCGAAAGCGAAAACAGGTGCTTTTGAGGATGGAGTCCGCAGGAAAGCAGAGAGGGCCAAATTGTCTGTGGCATTTGAAAGGGTTCCAGGAGGCAGTGAGAACCAGCATTACTTTTCCCCGCTGGCACCTTTGCTGTGGCAGCAAAAGCTGGACGTTTGTCTTTTTTGCTCCGGAGGCTGCCGAAAGCGAAAACAGGTGCTTTTGAGGATGGAGTCCGCAGGAAAGCAGAGAGGGCCAAATTGTCTGGGGCATTTGAAAGGGTTCCAGGAGGCAGTGAGAACCAGCATTACTTTTCCCCGCTGGCACCTTTGCTGTGGCAGCAAAAGCTGGACGTTTGTCTTTTTTGCTCCGGAAGTTGCCAAAAGCGAAAACAGGTGCTTTTGAGGATGGAGTCCACAGGAAAGCAGAGAGGGCCAAATTGTCTGTGGCATTTGAAAGGGTTCCAGGAGGCAGTGAGAACCAGCATTACTTTTCCCCGCTGGCACCTTTGCTGTGGCAGCAAAAGCTGGACGTTTGTCTTTTTTGCTCCGGAGGGCGCCGAAAGCAAAAATAGGTGCTTTTGAGGATGGAGTCCGCAGGAAAGCAGAGAGGGCCAAATTGTCTGTGGCATTTGAAAGGGTTCCAGGAGGCAGTGAGAACCAGCATTACTTTTCCCCTCTGGCACCTTTGCTGTGGCAGCAAAAGCTGGACGTTTGTCTTTTTTGCTCCGGAGGCTGCTGAAAGCGAAAATAGGTGCTTTTGAGGATGGAGTCCGCAGGAAAGCAGAGAGGGCCAAATTGTCTGTGGCATTTGAAAGAGTTCCAGGAGGCAGTGAGAACCAGCATTACTTTTCCCCGCTGGCACCTTTGCTGTGGCAGCAAAAGCTGGACGTTTGTCTTTTTACCACCGGAGGGCGCCGAAAGTGAAAAAAGGCGCTTTTGAGGATAGAGTCCGCAGGAAAGCAGAGAGGGCCAAATTGTCAGGGGCATTTGAAAGGGTTCCAGGAGGCAGTGAGAACCAGCATTACTTTTCCCCGCTGGCACCTTTGCTGTGGCAGCAAAAGCTGGACGTTTGTCTTTTTTGCTCCGGAGGCTGCCGAAAGCGAAAACAGGTGCTTTTGAGGATGGAGTCCGCAGGAAAGCAGAGAGGGCCAAATTGTCTGGGGCATTTGAAAGGGTTCCAGGAGGCAGTGAGAACCAGCATTACTTTTCCCCGCTGGCACCTTTGCTGTGGCAGCAAAAGCTGGACGTTTGTCTTTTTTGCTCCGGAGGCTGCCGAAAGCGAAAACAGGTGCTTTTGAGGATGGAGTCCGCAGGAAAGCAGAGAGGGCCAAATTGTCAGGGGCATTTGAAAGGGTTCCAGGAGGCAGTGAGAACCAGCATTACTTTTCCCCGCTGGCACCTTTGCTGTGGCAGCAAAAGCTGGACGTTTGTCTTTTTTGCTCCGGAGGTTGCCAAAAGCGAAAACAGGTGCTTTTGAGGATGGAGTCCGCAGGAAAGCAGAGAGGGCCAAATTGTCTGTGGCATTTGAAGAGGTTCCAGGAGGCAGTGAGAACCAGCATTACTTTTCCCCGCTGGCACCTTTGCTGTGGCAGCAAAAGCTGGACGTTTGTCTTTTTTGCTCCGGAGGCTGCCGAAAGCGAAAACAGGTGCTTTTGAGGATAGAGTCCGCAGGAAAGCAGAGAGAGCCAAATTGTCTGGGGTATTTGAAGGAGTTCCAGGAGGCAGTGAGAACCAGCATTACTTTTCCCCGCTGGCACCTTTGCTGTGGCAGCAAAAGCTGGACGTTTGTCTTTTTTGCTCCGGAGGCTGCCGAAAGCGAAAACAGGTGCTTTTGAGGATGGAGTCCGCAGGAAAGCAGAGAGGGCCAAATTGTCTGTGGCATTTGAAAGAGTTCCAGGAGGCAGTGAGAACCAGCATTACTTTTCCCCGCTGGCACCTTTGCTGTGGCAGCAAAAGCTGGACGTTTGTCTTTTTACCACCGGAGGGCGCCGAAAGTGAAAAAAGGCGCTTTTGAGGATAGAGTCCGCAGGAAAGCAGAGAGGGCTTAATTGTCTGGGGCATTTGAAAGGGTTCCAGGAGGCAGTGAGAACCAGCATCACTTTTCCCCGCTGGCACCTTTGCTGTGGCAGCAAAAGCTGGACGTTTGTCTTTTTTGCTCCGGAGGCTGCCGAAAGCGAAAACAGGTGCTTTTGAGGATGGAGTCCGCAGGAAAGCAGAGAGGGCCAAATTGTCTGGGGCATTTGAAAGGGTTCCAGGAGGCAGTGAGAACCAGCATTACTTTTCCCCGCTGGCACCTTTGCTGTGGCAGCAAAAGCTGGACGTTTGTCTTTTTTGCTAGGGAGGTTGCCAAATACGAAAACAGGTGCTTTTGAGGATGGAGTCCGCAGGAAAGCAGAGAGGGCCAAATTGTCTGGGGCATTTGAAGAGGTTCCAGGAGGCAGTGAGAACCAGCATTACTTTTCCCCGCTGGCACCTTTGCTGTGGCAGCAAAAGCTGGACGTTTGTCTTTTTTGCTCCGGAGGCTGCCGAAAGCGAAAACAGGTGCTTTTGAGGATGGAGTCCGCAGGAAAGCAGAGAGGGCCAAATTGTCTGTGGCATTTGAAAGGGTTCCAGGAGGCAGTGAGAACCAGCATTACTTTTCCCCGCTGGCACCTTTGCTGTGGCAGCAAAAGCTGGACGTTTGTCTTTTTTGCTCCGGAGGTTGCCGAAAGCGAAAACAGGTGCTTTTGAGGATGGAGTCCGCAGGAAAGCAGAGAGGGCCAAATTGTCTGTGGCATTTGAAAGGGTTCAAGGAGGTAGTGAGAACCAGCATTACTTTTCCCCGCTGGCACCTTTGCTGTGGCAGCAAAAGCTGGACGTTTGTCTTTTTTGCTCCGGAGGCTGCCGAAAGCGAAAACAGGTGCTTTTGAGGATGGAGTCCGCAGGAAAGCAGAGAGGGCCAAATTGTCTGGGGCATTTGAAAGGGTTCCAGATGGCAGTGAGAACCAGCATTACTTTTCCCCGCTGGCACCTTTGTTGTGGCAGCAAAAGCTGGACGTTTGTCTTTTTTGCTCCGGAGGCTGCCGAAAGCGAAAACAGGTGCTTTTGAGGATGGAGTCCGCAGGAAAGCAGAGAGGGCCAAATTGTCTGGGGCATTTGAAAGGGTTCCAGGAGGAAGTGAGAACCAGCATTACTTTTCCCCGCTGGCACCTTTGCTGTGGCAGCAAAAGCTGGACGTTTGTCTTTTTTGCTCCGGAGGTTGCCGAAAGCGAAAACAGGTGCTTTTGAGGATGGAGTCCGCAGGAAAGCAGAGAGGGCCAAATTGTCTGGGGCATTTGAAAGGGTTCCAGGAGGCAGTGAGAACCAGCATTACTTTTCCCCGCTGGCACCTTTGCTGTGGCAGCAAAAGCTGGACGTTTGTCTTTTTTGCTCCGGAGGCTGCCGAAAGCGAAAACAGGTGCTTTTGAGGATGGAGTCCGCAGGAAAGCAGAGAGGGCCAAATTGTCAGGGGCATTTGAAAGGGTTCCAGGAGGCAGTGAGAACCAGCATTACTTTTCCCCGCTGGCACCTTTGCTGTGGCAGCAAAAGCTGGACGTTTGTCTTTTTTGCTCCGGAGGTTGCCAAAAGCGAAAACAGGTGCTTTTGAGGATGGAGTCCGCAGGAAAGCAGAGAGGGCCAAATTGTCTGTGGCATTTGAAGAGGTTCCAGGAGGCAGTGAGAACCAGCATTACTTTTCCCCGCTGGCACCTTTGCTGTGGCAGCAAAAGCTGGACGTTTGTCTTTTTTGCTCCGGAGGCTGCCGAAAGCGAAAACAGGTGCTTTTGAGGATAGAGTCCGCAGGAAAGCAGAGAGAGCCAAATTGTCTGGGGTATTTGAAGGAGTTCCAGGAGGCAGTGAGAACCAGCATTACTTTTCCCCGCTGGCACCTTTGCTGTGGCAGCAAAAGCTGGACGTTTGTCTTTTTTGCTCCGGAGGCTGCCGAAAGCGAAAACAGGTGCTTTTGAGGATGGAGTCCGCAGGAAAGCAGAGAGGGCCAAATTGTCTGTGGCATTTGAAAGAGTTCCAGGAGGCAGTGAGAACCAGCATTACTTTTCCCCGCTGGCACCTTTGCTGTGGCAGCAAAAGCTGGACGTTTGTCTTTTTACCACCGGAGGGCGCCGAAAGTGAAAAAAGGCGCTTTTGAGGATAGAGTCCGCAGGAAAGCAGAGAGGGCTTAATTGTCTGGGGCATTTGAAAGGGTTCCAGGAGGCAGTGAGAACCAGCATCACTTTTCCCCGCTGGCACCTTTGCTGTGGCAGCAAAAGCTGGACGTTTGTCTTTTTTGCTCCGGAGGCTGCCGAAAGCGAAAACAGGTGCTTTTGAGGATGGAGTCCGCAGGAAAGCAGAGAGGGCCAAATTGTCTGGGGCATTTGAAAGGGTTCCAGGAGGCAGTGAGAACCAGCATTACTTTTCCCCGCTGGCACCTTTGCTGTGGCAGCAAAAGCTGGACGTTTGTCTTTTTTGCTAGGGAGGTTGCCAAATACGAAAACAGGTGCTTTTGAGGATGGAGTCCGCAGGAAAGCAGAGAGGGCCAAATTGTCTGGGGCATTTGAAGAGGTTCCAGGAGGCAGTGAGAACCAGCATTACTTTTCCCCGCTGGCACCTTTGCTGTGGCAGCAAAAGCTGGACGTTTGTCTTTTTTGCTCCGGAGGCTGCCGAAAGCGAAAACAGGTGCTTTTGAGGATGGAGTCCGCAGGAAAGCAGAGAGGGCCAAATTGTCTGTGGCATTTGAAAGGGTTCCAGGAGGCAGTGAGAACCAGCATTACTTTTCCCCGCTGGCACCTTTGCTGTGGCAGCAAAAGCTGGACGTTTGTCTTTTTTGCTCCGGAGGTTGCCGAAAGCGAAAACAGGTGCTTTTGAGGATGGAGTCCGCAGGAAAGCAGAGAGGGCCAAATTGTCTGTGGCATTTGAAAGGGTTCAAGGAGGTAGTGAGAACCAGCATTACTTTTCCCCGCTGGCACCTTTGCTGTGGCAGCAAAAGCTGGACGTTTGTCTTTTTTGCTCCGGAGGCTGCCGAAAGCGAAAACAGGTGCTTTTGAGGATGGAGTCCGCAGGAAAGCAGAGAGGGCCAAATTGTCTGGGGCATTTGAAAGGGTTCCAGATGGCAGTGAGAACCAGCATTACTTTTCCCCGCTGGCACCTTTGTTGTGGCAGCAAAAGCTGGACGTTTGTCTTTTTTGCTCCGGAGGCTGCCGAAAGCGAAAACAGGTGCTTTTGAGGATGGAGTCCGCAGGAAAGCAGAGAGGGCCAAATTGTCTGGGGCATTTGAAAGGGTTCCAGGAGGAAGTGAGAACCAGCATTACTTTTCCCCGCTGGCACCTTTGCTGTGGCAGCAAAAGCTGGACGTTTGTCTTTTTTGCTCCGGAGGTTGCCGAAAGCGAAAACAGGTGCTTTTGAGGATGGAGTCCGCAGGAAAGCAGAGAGGGCCAAATTGTCTGGGGCATTTGAAAGGGTTCCAGGAGGCAGTGAGAACCAGCATTACTTTTCCCCGCTGGCACCTTTGCTGTGGCAGCAAAAGCTGGACGTTTGTCTTTTTTGCTCCGGAGGCTGCCAAAAGCGAAAACAGGTGCTTTTGAGGATGGAGTCCGCAGGAAAGCAGAGAGGGCCAAATTGTCTGGGGCATTTGAAAGGGTTCCAGGAGGCAGTGAGAACCAGCATTACTTTTCCCCGCTGGCACCTTTGCTGTGGCAGCAAAAGCTGGACGTTTGTCTTTTTTGCTCCGGAGGCTGCCGAAAGCGAAAACAGGTGCTTTTGAGGATGGAGTCCGCAGGAAAGCAGAGAGGGCCAAATTGTCTGTGGCATTTGAAAGGGTTCAAGGAGGTAGTGAGAACCAGCATTACTTTTCCCCGCTGGCACCTTTGCTGTGGCAGCAAAAGCTGGACGTTTGTCTTTTTTGCTCCGGAGGCTGCCGAAAGCGAAAACAGGTGCTTTTGAGGATGGAGTCCGCAGGAAAGCAGAGAGGGCCAAATTGTCTGGGGCATTTGAAAGGGTTCCAGATGGCAGTGAGAACCAGCATTACTTTTCCCCGCTGGCACCTTTGTTGTGGCAGCAAAAGCTGGACGTTTGTCTTTTTTGCTCCGGAGGCTGCCGAAAGCGAAAACAGGTGCTTTTGAGGATGGAGTCCGCAGGAAAGCAGAGAGGGCCAAATTGTCTGGGGCATTTGAAAGGGTTCCAGGAGGCAGTGAGAACCAGCATTACTTTTCCCCGCTGGCACCTTTGCTGTGGCAGCAAAAGCTGGACGTTTGTCTTTTTTGCTCCGGAGGTTGCCGAAAGCGAAAACAGGTGCTTTTGAGGATGGAGTCCGCAGGAAAGCAGAGAGGGCCAAATTGTCTGGGGCATTTGAAAGGGTTCCAGGAGGCAGTGAGAACCAGCATTACTTTTCCCCGCTGGCACCTTTGCTGTGGCAGCAAAAGCTGGACGTTTGTCTTTTTTGCTCCGGAGGCTGCCGAAATCGAAAACAGGTGCTTTTGAGGATGGAGTCCGCAGGAAAGCAGAGAGGGCCAAATTGTCTGGGGCATTTGAAAGGGTTCCAGGAGGCAGTGAGAACCAGCATTACTTTTCCCCGCTGGCACCTTTGCTGTGGCAGCAAAAGCTGGACGTTTGTCTTTTTTGCTCCGGAGGCTGCCGAAAGCGAAAACAGGTGCTTTTGAGGATGGAGTCCGCAGGAAAGCAGAGAGGGCCAAATTGTCTGGGGCATTTGAAAGGGTTCCAGGAGGCAGTGAGAACCAGCATTACTTTTCCCCGCTGGCACCTTTGCTGTGGCAGCAAAAGCTGGACGTTTGTCTTTTTTGCTCCGGAGGTTGCCAAAAGCAAAAACAGGTGCTTTTGAGGATTGAGTCCGCAGGAAAGCAGAGAGGGCCAAATTGTCTGGGGCATTTGAAGAGGTTCCAGGAGGCAGTGAGAACCAGCATTACTTTTCCCCGCTGGCACCTTTGCTGTGGCAGCAAAAGCTGGACGTTTGTCTTTTTTGCTCCGGAGGCTGCCGAAAGCGAAAACAGGTGCTTTTGAGGATGGAGTCCACAGGAAAGCAGAGAGGGCCAAATTGTCTGTGGCATTTGAAAGGGTTCCAGGAGGCAGTGAGAACCAGCATTACTTTTCCCCGCTGGCACCTTTGCTGTGGCAGCAAAAGCTGGACGTTTGTCTTTTTTGCTCCGGAGGGCGCCGAAAGCAAAAATAGGTGCTTTTGAGGATGGAGTCCGCAGGAAAGCAGAGAGGGCCAAATTGTCTGTGGCATTTGAAAGGGTTCCAGGAGGCAGTGAGAACCAGCATTACTTTTCCCCGCTGGCACCTTTGCTGTGGCAGCAAAAGCTGGACGTTTGTCTTTTTTGCTCCGGAGGCTGCTGAAAGCGAAAATAGGTGCTTTTGAGGATGGAGTCCGCAGGAAAGCAGAGAGGGCCAAATTGTCTGTGGCATTTGAAAGAGTTCCAGGAGGCAGTGAGAACCAGCATTATTTTTCCCCGCTGGCACCTTTGCTGTGGCAGGAAAAGCTGGACGTTTGTCTTTTTACCACCGGAGGGCGCCGAAAGTGAAAAAAGGCGCTTTTGAGGATAGAGTCCGCAGGAAAGCAGAGAGGGCCAAATTGTCAGGGGCATTTGAAAGGGTTCCAGGAGGCAGTGAGAACCAGCATTACTTTTCCCCGCTGGCACCTTTGCTGTGGCAGCAAAAGCTGGACGTTTGTCTTTTTTGCTCCGGAGGCTGCCGAAAGCGAAAACAGGTGCTTTTGAGGATGGAGTCCGCAGGAAAGCAGAGAGGGCCAAATTGTCTGGGGCATTTGAAAGGGTTCCAGGAGGCAGTGAGAACCAGCATTACTTTTCCCCGCTGGCACCTTTGCTGTGGCAGCAAAAGCTGGACGTTTGTCTTTTTTGCTCCAAACAGCGCCGAAAGCGAAAACAGGTGCTTTTGAGGATGGAGTCCGCAGGAAAGCAGAGAGGGCCAAATTGTCAGGGGCATTTGAAAGGGTTCCAGGAGGCAGTGAGAACCAGCATTACTTTTCCCCGCTGGCACCTTTGCTGTGGCAGCAAAAGCTGGACGTTTGTCTTTTTTGCTCCGGAGGTTGCCAAAAGCGAAAACAGGTGCTTTTGAGGATGGAGTCCGCAGGAAAGCAGAGAGGGCCAAATTGTCTGGGGCATTTGAACAGGTTCCAGGAGGCAGTGAGAACCAGCATCACTTTTCCCCGCTGGCACCTTTGCTGTGGCAGCAAAAGCTGGACGTTTGTCTTTTTTGCTCCGGAGGTTGCCGAAAGCGAAAACAGGTGCTTTTGAGGATGGAGTCCGCAGGAAAGCAGAGAGGGCCAAATTGTCTGTGGCATTTGAAAGGGTTCAAGGAGGCAGTGAGAACCAGCATTACTTTTCCCCGCTGGCACCTTTGCTGTGGCAGCAAAAGCTGGACGTTTGTCTTTTTTGCTCCGGAGGCTGCCGAAAGCGAAAACAGGTGCTTTTGAGGATAGAGTCCGCAGGAAAGCAGAGAGGGCCAAATTGTCTGTGGCATTTGAAAGGGTTCCAGGAGGCAGTGAGAACCAGCATTACTTTTCCCCGCTGGCACCTTTGTTGTGGCAGCAAAAGCTGGACGTTTGTCTTTTTTGCTCTGGAGGCTGCCGAAAGCGAAAACAGGTGCTTTTGAGGATGGAGTCCGCAGGAAAGCAGAGAGGGCCAAATTGTCTGTGGCATTTGAAAGGGTTCCAGGAGGCAGTGAGAACCAGCATTATTTTTCCCCGCTGGCACCTTTGCTGTGGCAGCAAAAGCTGGACGTTTGTCTTTTTTGCTCCGGAGGCTGCCGAAAGCGAAAACAGGTGCTTTTGAGGATGGAGTCCGCAGGAAAGCAGAGAGGGCCAAATTGTCTGTGGCATTTGAAGAGGTTCCAGGAGGCAGTGAGAACCAGCATTACTTTTCCCCGCTGGCACCTTTGCTGTGGCAGCAAAAGCTGGACGTTTGTCTTTTTTGCTCCGGAGGCTGCCGAAAGCGAAAACAGGTGCTTTTGAGGATAGAGTCCGCAGGAAAGCAGAGAGAGCCAAATTGTCTGGGGCATTTGAAGGAGTTCCAGGAGGCAGTGAGAACCAGCATTACTTTTCCCCGCTGGCACCTTTGCTGTGGCAGCAAAAGCTGGACGTTTGTCTTTTTTGCTCCGGAGGCTGCCGAAAGCGAAAACAGGTGCTTTTGAGGATGGAGTCCGCAGGAAAGCAGAGAGGGCCAAATTGTCTGTGGCATTTGAAAGAGTTCCAGGAGGCAGTGAGAACCAGCATTACTTTTCCCCGCTGGCACCTTTGCTGTGGCAGCAAAAGCTGGACGTTTGTCTTTTTACCACCGGAGGGCGCCGAAAGTGAAAAAAGGCGCTTTTGAGGATAGAATCCGCAGGAAAGCAGAGAGGGCCAAATTGTCAGGGGCATTTGAAAGGGTTCCAGGAGGCAGTGAGAACCAGCATTACTTTTCCCCGCTGGCACCTTTGCTGTGGCAGCAAAAGCTGGACGTTTGTCTTTTTTGCTCCGGAGGCTGCCGAAAGCGAAAACAGGTGCTTTTGAGGATGGAGTCCGCAGGAAAGCAGAGAGGGCCAAATTGTCTGGGGCATTTGAAAGGGTTCCAGGAGGCAGTGAGAACCAGCATTACTTTTCCCCGCTGGCACCTTTGCTGTGGCAGCAAAAGCTGGACGTTTGTCTTTTTTGCTCCGGAGGTTGCCAAAAGCGAAAACAGGTGCTTTTGAGGATGGAGTCCACAGGAAAGCAGAGAGGGCCAAATTGTCTGTGGCATTTGAAAGGGTTCCAGGAGGCAGTGAGAACCAGCATTACTTTTCCCCGCTGGCACCTTTGCTGTGGCAGCAAAAGCTGGACGTTTGTCTTTTTTGCTCCGGAGGGCGCCGAAAGCAAAAATAGGTGCTTTTGAGGATGGAGTCCGCAGGAAAGCAGAGAGGGCCAAATTGTCTGTGGCATTTGAAAGGGTTCCAGGAGGCAGTGAGAACCAGCATTACTTTTCCCCTCTGGCACCTTTGCTGTGGCAGCAAAAGCTGGACGTTTGTCTTTTTTGCTCCGGAGGCTGCTGAAAGCGAAAATAGGTGCTTTTGAGGATGGAGTCCGCAGGAAAGCAGAGAGGGCCAAATTGTCTGTGGCATTTGAAAGAGTTCCAGGAGGCAGTGAGAACCAGCATTACTTTTCCCCGCTGGCACCTTTGCTGTGGCAGCAAAAGCTGGACGTTTGTCTTTTTACCACCGGAGGGCGCCGAAAGTGAAAAAAGGCGCTTTTGAGGATAGAGTCCGCAGGAAAGCAGAGAGGGCCAAATTGTCAGGGGCATTTGAAAGGGTTCCAGGAGGCAGTGAGAACCAGCATTACTTTTCCCCGCTGGCACCTTTGCTGTGGCAGCAAAAGCTGGACGTTTGTCTTTTTTGCTCCGGAGGCTGCCGAAAGCGAAAACAGGTGCTTTTGAGGATGGAGTCCGCAGGAAAG
The DNA here is from genome assembly GCF_965231255.1 of Vanellus vanellus. Taxonomy (NCBI): domain Eukaryota; kingdom Metazoa; phylum Chordata; class Aves; order Charadriiformes; family Charadriidae; genus Vanellus; species Vanellus vanellus. The sequence goes on along the minus strand of NW_028126965.1, from coordinate 6,159 downwards.
CAGAGAGGGCCAAATTGTCTGGGGCATTTGAAAGGGTTCCAGGAGGCAGTGAGAACCAGCATTACTTTTCCCCGCTGGCACCTTTGCTGTGGCAGCAAAAGCTGGACGTTTGTCTTTTTTGCTCCGGAGGCTGCCGAAAGCGAAAACAGGTGCTTTTGAGGATGGAGTCCGCAGGAAAGCAGAGAGGGCCAAATTGTCAGGGGCATTTGAAAGGGTTCCAGGAGGCAGTGAGAACCAGCATTACTTTTCCCCGCTGGCACCTTTGCTGTGGCAGCAAAAGCTGGACGTTTGTCTTTTTTGCTCCGGAGGTTGCCAAAAGCGAAAACAGGTGCTTTTGAGGATGGAGTCCGCAGGAAAGCAGAGAGGGCCAAATTGTCTGTGGCATTTGAAGAGGTTCCAGGAGGCAGTGAGAACCAGCATTACTTTTCCCCGCTGGCACCTTTGCTGTGGCAGCAAAAGCTGGACGTTTGTCTTTTTTGCTCCGGAGGCTGCCGAAAGCGAAAACAGGTGCTTTTGAGGATAGAGTCCGCAGGAAAGCAGAGAGAGCCAAATTGTCTGGGGCATTTGAAGGAGTTCCAGGAGGCAGTGAGAACCAGCATTACTTTTCCCCGCTGGCACCTTTGCTGTGGCAGCAAAAGCTGGACGTTTGTCTTTTTTGCTCCGGAGGCTGCCGAAAGCGAAAACAGGTGCTTTTGAGGATGGAGTCCGCAGGAAAGCAGAGAGGGCCAAATTGTCTGTGGCATTTGAAAGAGTTCCAGGAGGCAGTGAGAACCAGCATTACTTTTCCCCGCTGGCACCTTTGCTGTGGCAGCAAAAGCTGGACGTTTGTCTTTTTACCACCGGAGGGCGCCGAAAGTGAAAAAAGGCGCTTTTGAGGATAGAGTCCGCAGGAAAGCAGAGAGGGCCAAATTGTCAGGGGCATTTGAAAGGGTTCCAGGAGGCAGTGAGAACCAGCATTACTTTTCCCCGCTGGCACCTTTGCTGTGGCAGCAAAAGCTGGACGTTTGTCTTTTTTGCTCCGGAGGCTGCCGAAAGCGAAAACAGGTGCTTTTGAGGATGGAGTCCGCAGGAAAGCAGAGAGGGCCAAATTGTCTGGGGCATTTGAAAGGGTTCCAGGAGGCAGTGAGAACCAGCATTACTTTTCCCCGCTGGCACCTTTGCTGTGGCAGCAAAAGCTGGACGTTTGTCTTTTTTGCTCCAGACGCTGCCGAAAGCAAAAACAGGTGCTTTTGAGGATGGAGTCCGCAGGAAAGCAGAGAGGGCCAAATTGTCTGTGGCATTTGAAAGGGTTCCAGGAGGCAGTGAGAACGAGCATTACTTTTCCCCGCTGGCACCTTTGCTGTGGCAGCAAAAGCTGGACGTTTGTCTTTTTTGCTCCGGAGGCTGCCGAAAGCGAAAACAGGTGCTTTTGAGGATGGAGTCCGCAGGAAAGCAGAGAGGGCCAAATTGTCTGGGGCATTTGAAGAGGTTCCAGGAGGCAGTGAGAACCAGCATTACTTTTCCCCGCTGGCACCTTTGCTGTGGCAGCAAAAGCTGGACGTTTGTCTTTTTTGCTCCGGAGGCTGCCGAAAGCGAAAACAGGTGCTTTTGAGGATGGAGTCCGCAGGAAAGCAGAGAGGGCCAAATTGTCTGTGGCATTTGAAAGGGTTCCAGGAGGCAGTGAGAACCAGCATTACTTTTCCCCGCTGGCACCTTTGCTGTGGCAGCAAAAGCTGGACGTTTGTCTTTTTTGCTCCGGAGGCTGCCGAAAGAGAAAACAGGTGCTTTTGAGGATGGAGTCCGCAGGAAAGCAGAGAGGGCCAAATTGTCTGTGGCATTTGAAAGGGTTCAAGGAGGTAGTGAGAACCAGCATTACTTTTCCCCGCTGGCACCTTTGCTGTGGCAGCAAAAGCTGGACGTTTGTCTTTTTTGCTCCGGAGGCTGCCGAAAGCGAAAACAGGTGCTTTTGAGGATAGAGTCCACAGGAAAGCAGAGAGGGCCAAATTGTCTGGGGCATTTGAAAGGGTTCCAGGAGGCAGTGAGAACCAGCATTACTTTTCCCCGCTGGCACCTTTGTTGTGGCAGCAAAGGCTGGACGTTTGTCTTTTTTGCTCCGGAGGCTGCCGAAAGCGAAAACAGGTGCTTTTGAGGATGGAGTCCGCAGGAAAGCAGAGAGGGCCAAATTGTCAGGGGCATTTGAAAGGGTTCCAGGAGGCAGTGAGAACCAGCATTACTTTTCCCCGCTGGCACCTTTGCTGTGGCAGCAAAAGCTGGACGTTTGTCTTTTTTGCTCCGGAGGTTGCCAAAAGCGAAAACAGGTGCTTTTGAGGATGGAGTCCGCAGGAAAGCAGAGAGGGCCAAATTGTCTGGGGCATTTGAACAGGTTCCAGGAGGCAGTGAGAACCAGCATCACTTTTCCCCGCTGGCACCTTTGCTGTGGCAGCAAAAGCTGGACGTTTGTCTTTTTTGCTCCGGAGGTTGCCGAAAGCGAAAACAGGTGCTTTTGAGGATGGAGTCCGCAGGAAAGCAGAGAGGGCCAAATTGTCTGTGGCATTTGAAAGGGTTCCAGGAGGCAGTGAGAACCAGCATTATTTTTCCCCGCTGGCACCTTTGCTGTGGCAGCAAAAGCTGGACGTTTGTCTTTTTTGCTCCGGAGGCTGCCGAAAGCGAAAACAGGTGCTTTTGAGGATGGAGTCCGCAGGAAAGCAGAGAGGGCCAAATTGTCTGTGGCATTTGAAGAGGTTCCAGGAGGCAGTGAGAACCAGCATTACTTTTCCCCGCTGGCACGTTTGCTGTGGCAGCAAAAGCTGGACGTTTGTCTTTTTTGCTCCGGAGGATGCCGAAAGCGAAAACAGGTGCTTTTGAGGATGGAGTCCGCAGGAAAGCAGAGAGGGCCAAATTGTCTGTGGCATTTGAAAGAGTTCCAGGAGGCAGTGAGAACCAGCATTACTTTTCCCCGCTGGCACCTTTGCTGTGGCAGCAAAAGCTGGACGTTTGTCTTTTTACCACCGGAGGGCGCCGAAAGTGAAAAAAGGCGCTTTTGAGGATAGAGTCCGCAGGAAAGCAGAGAGGGCCAAATTGTCAGGGGCATTTGAAAGGGTTCCAGGAGGCAGTGAGAACCAGCATTACTTTTCCCCGCTGGCACCTTTGCTGTGGCAGCAAAAGCTGGACGTTTGTCTTTTTTGCTCCGGAGGCTGCCGAAAGCGAAAACAGGTGCTTTTGAGGATGGAGTCCGCAGGAAAGCAGAGAGGGCCAAATTGTCTGGGGCATTTGAAAGGGTTCCAGGAGGCAGTGAGAACCAGCATTACTTTTCCCCGCTGGCACCTTTGCTGTGGCAGCAAAAGCTGGACGTTTGTCTTTTTTGCTCCGGAGGCTGCCGAAAGCGAAAACAGGTGCTTTTGAGGATGGAGTCCGCAGGAAAGCAGAGAGGGCCAAATTGTCTGGGGCATTTGAAGAGGTTCCAGGAGGCAGTGAGAACCAGCATTACTTTTCCCCGCTGGCACCTTTGCTGTGGCAGCAAAAGCTGGACGTTTGTCTTTTTTGCTCCGGAGGCTGCCGAAAGCGAAAACAGGTGCTTTTGAGGATGGAGTCCGCAGGAAAGCAGAGAGGGCCAAATTGTCTGTGGCATTTGAAAGGGTTCCAGGAGGCAGTGAGAACCAGCATTACTTTTCCCCGCTGGCACCTTTGCTGCGGCAGCAAAAGCTGGACGTTTGTCTTTTTTGCTCCGGAGGTTGCCGAAAGCGAAAACAGGTGCTTTTGAGGATGGAGTCCGCAGGAAAGCAGAGAGGGCCAAATTGTCTGTGGCATTTGAAAGGGTTCAAGGAGGTAGTGAGAACCAGCATTACTTTTCCCCGCTGGCACCTTTGCTGTGGCAGCAAAAGCTGGACGTTTGTCTTTTTTGCTCCGGAGGCTGCCGAAAGCGAAAACAGGTGCTTTTGAGGATGGAGTCCGCAGGAAAGCAGAGAGGGCCAAATTGTCTGTGGCATTTGAAAGAGTTCCAGGAGGCAGTGAGAACCAGCATTACTTTTCCCCGCTGGCACCTTTGCTGTGGCAGCAAAAGCTGGACGTTTGTCTTTTTACCACCGGAGGGCGCCGAAAGTGAAAAAAGGCGCTTTTGAGGATAGAGTCCGCAGGAAAGCAGAGAGGGCCAAATTGTCAGGGGCATTTGAAAGGGTTCCAGGAGGCAGTGAGAACCAGCATTACTTTTCCCCGCTGGCACCTTTGCTGTGGCAGCAAAAGCTGGACGTTTGTCTTTTTTGCTCCGGAGGCTGCCGAAAGCGAAAACAGGTGCTTTTGAGGATGGAGTCCGCAGGAAAGCAGAGAGGGCCAAATTGTCTGGGGCATTTGAAAGGGTTCCAGGAGGCAGTGAGAACCAGCATTACTTTTCCCCGTTGGCACCTTTGCTGTGGCAGCAAAAGCTGGACGTTTGTCTTTTTTGCTCCGGAGGCTGCCGAAAGCGAAAACAGGTGCTTTTGAGGATGGAGTCCGCAGGAAAGCAGAGAGGGCCAAATTGTCTGTGGCATTTGAAAGGGTTCCAGGAGGCAGTGAGAACCAGCATTACTTTTCCCCGCTGGCACCTTTGCTGTGGCAGCAAAAGCTGGACGTTTGTCTTTTTTGCTCCGGAGGCTGCCGAAAGCGAAAACAGGTGCTTTTGAGGATGGAGTCCGCAGGAAAGCAGAGAGGGCCAAATTGTCTGTGGCATTTGAAAGGGTTCCAGGAGGCAGTGAGAACCAGCATTACTTTTCCCCGCTGGCACCTTTGCTGTGGCAGCAAAAGCTGGACGTTTGTCTTTTTTGCTCCGGAGGTTGCCGAAAGCGAAAACAGGTGCTTTTGAGGATGGAGTCCGCAGGAAAGCAGAGAGGGCCAAATTGTCTGTGGCATTTGAAAGGGTTCAAGGAGGTAGTGAGAACCAGCATTACTTTTCCCCGCTGGCACCTTTGCTGTGGCAGCAAAAGCTGGACGTTTGTCTTTTTTGCTCCGGAGGCTGCCGAAAGCGAAAACAGGTGCTTTTGAGGATAGAGTCCGCAGGAAAGCAGAGAGGGCCAAATTGTCTGGGGCATTTGAAAGGGTTCCAGGAGGCAGTGAGAACCAGCATTACTTTTCCCCGCTGGCACCTTTGTTGTGGCAGCAAAGGCTGGACGTTTGTCTTTTTTGCTCCGGAGGCTGCCGAAAGCGAAAACAGGTGCTTTTGAGGATGGAGTCCGCAGGAAAGCAGAGAGGGCCAAATTGTCTGTGGCATTTAAAAGAGTTCCAGGAGGCAGTGAGAACCAGCATCACTTTTCCCCGCTGGCACCTTTGCTGTGGCAGCAAAAGCTGGACGTTTGTCTTTTTACCACCGGAGTGCACCGAAAGTGAAAAAAGTCGCTTTTGAGGATAGAGTCCGCAGGAAAGCAGAGAGGGCTTAATTGTCTGGGGCATTTGAAAGGGTTCCAGGAGGCAGTGAGAACCAGCATTACTTTTCCCCGCTGGCACCTTTGCTGTGGCAGCAAAAGCTGGACGTTTGTCTTTTTTGCTCCGGAGGCTGCCGAAAGCGAAAACAGGTGCTTTTGAGGATGGAGTCCGCAGGAAAGCAGAGAGGGCCAAATTGTCTGGGGCATTTGAACAGGTTCCAGGAGGCAGTGAGAACCAGCATTACTTTTCCCCGCTGGCACCTTTGCTGTGGCAGCAAAAGCTGGACGTTTGTCTTTTTTGCTCCGGAGGCTGCCGAAAGCGAAAACAGGTGCTTTTGAGGATAGAGTCCGCAGGAAAGCAGAGAGAGCCAAATTGTCTGGGGCATTTGAAGGAGTTCCAGGAGGCAGTGAGAACCAGCATTACTTTTCCCCGCTGGCACCTTTGCTGTGGCAGCAAAAGCTGGACGTTTGTCTTTTTTGCTCCGGAGGCTGCCGAAAGCGAAAACAGGTGCTTTTGAGGATGGAGTCCGCAGGAAAGCAGAGAGGGCCAAATTGTCTGTGGCATTTGAAAGAGTTCCAGGAGGCAGTGAGAACCAGCATTACTTTTCCCCGCTGGCACCTTTGCTGTGGCAGCAAAAGCTGGACGTTTGTCTTTTTACCACCGGAGGGCGCCGAAAGTGAAAAAAGGCGCTTTTGAGGATAGAGTCCGCAGGAAAGCAGAGAGGGCCAAATTGTCAGGGGCATTTGAAAGGGTTCCAGGAGGCAGTGAGAACCAGCATTACTTTTCCCC
>NW_028126966.1:0-19000 GCF_965231255.1 Vanellus vanellus | reverse complement strand
GGCGATGGGGACGTTGGGGGCGTTGGGGGACATTGGGGGTGTTGGGGACATTGGGGGACGTTGGGGATGTTGGGGATGATGGGGACGTGGGGGACATTGGGGACAGGGGGGACAATGGGGACATTGGGGATAATGGGGACATTGGGGGGGTTGGGGCATTGGGGACAGGGGGGACGTGGGGGGGCGTTGGGGGACGTTTGGGACATTTGGGACATGGAGGGACGTTGGGGACATTTGGGTCATTGGGGATCATTTGGGACATTGGGGACATTGGGGACATTGGGGACATTGGGGACATTGGGGGTCATTTGGGATATTGGGGGTCATTGGGGACGTTTGGGCCATTGGGGCCATTGGGGTTTGGGGGGGGTGACACAAGTGCCGCCGCGTGTGTCCGTGTGTCCGTCCGTCCCCCGGTGACGCGTGTCCCCTCTGTCCCCACAGAGCTGCCGGCGGAGGAGGGTGAGTCCCTTTGGGGGGTGACACTTTTGGGGGGAAACGACACTTTTTGGGGGGGGGGGAGAATGACACTGTTTGGGGGAAAATGACACTTTTTGGGGGAAAATGACACTTTTGGGGGGGGGAATGACACTTTTTGGGGGAAAATGACACTTTTTTGGGGAAAATGACACTGTTTGGGGGGGAATGAGACTTTGGGGGGGGAATGACCCTTTCGGGGGAGAATGACACTTTTTGGGGAAAATGACACTTTTGGGGGAGGAATCAAACCTTTGGGGGGGGGAATGACGCTTTTTTGGGGAGAGAATGACGCTTTTTGGGGAGGAATGAGACTTTTTGAGGGGGAATGAAACTTTTGGGGAAAATGAAACTTTTGGGGGAGAACAACACTTTTTTGGGGAAATAATGATACTTTTGGGGGGGAAATGATACTTTTTTTGGGGGGGGGATCAAACTTTGGGGGGGGAACGACGCTTTTTTGGGGAAATAATGATACTTTGGGGGGAATGATACTTTTTTGGGGGGAATGATACTTTTGGGGGGAATGATACTTTTGGGGGGGAATCAAACTTTGGGGGGGGGAATGATGCTTTTTTGGGGAAATAATGATACTTTGGGGGGGGGAATGATACTTTTTGGGGGGAATGATACTTTTTGGGGGGAGAGAATGACACTTTTTGGGGAAAATGACACTTTTGGGGGGGGAATCAAACTTTGGGGGGGGGGATTGACGCTTTTTTGGGAGAGAATGACACTTTTGGGGGGGAATGATACTTTTTGGGGGAGAGAATGACACTTTTGGGGGGGGGAATGATACTTTTTGGGGGGGAATGATACTTTTTTTGGGGGGAGAGAATGATACTTTTTTTAGGGGGAATGATACTTTTTTGCGGGAAAATGACACTTTTGGGGGGAGAATGACACTTTTGGGGGAAAATGACAATTTGGGGGGGGGGATAACCGAAAACTTTGGGGGGGCGAATGCCATTTTTTTGGGGGGGTGGGTGGAGATGTCACTTTACGGTGGAGTGATGCATTGCAGAGGGGGGGGGGGGGGGGGGGGATCTTTTCCCCAACCCCTTTGTTATCCCCAACCCCTTTGTTATCCCCAAACCCTTTGTCATCCCCAAACGGTCCCCAAACCGTCTCCCTCCCCCCCCTCCCCCCCCCAGGGAAGAGCATTTGGGAACTGGTGGTGGAGCAGTTCGAGGACCTCCTGGTGCGCATCCTGCTGCTGGCCGCCTGCATCTCCTTCGTGAGTGTCCCCGGGGGGGGGGGACACCGCTGGGGGGGGGGGGGGGGGGGACACGGTGACATAGGGGACCCCCTCCCCCCCCCGGCGGCGGGGGGAGGGGCGGGAGGTGTCCTTGGGGGTGACCTCGAGGGGGATCCGGTGTCGTCTCGAGTGTCGGCAGCTGCCGGAGGAGGGGGGGGGGGGGGGACACACACGTTGGGGACATTACGGGGGGGGGGTTGGGGACAGCTGGACCTCACCCCCCCCCCCCCCGCGTCCCCCCCCCGGTGTCCCCAAGGTGCTGGCGTGGTTTGAGGAGGGGGAGGAGACCATCACCGCCTTCGTGGAGCCCTTCGTCATCCTCCTCATCCTCGTGGCCAACGCCGTGGTGGGCGTCTGGCAGGTGAGGGGGTGGGGGCACGTGGGGACACGGGGGGGGGGGGGACACGGGGACACGGGAGGGGGTTGGGGACACGGGAGGGGGTGGGGGACATGGGGACACGTGGGGACACGGGGGGGGGGGGACACGGGAGGGGGTTGGGGACATGGGGACACGTGGGGACACAGGAGGGGGTTGGGGACATGGGGACACGGGAGGGGGTTGGGGACATGGGGACATGTGAGGACATGGGAGGGGGTTGGGGACACAGGAGGGGGTTGGGGACACGGGGACCCATGGGGACACGGGAGGGGGTGGGGGACACAGGACATGGAATGGGGTTGGGGACACAGGAGGGGGTTGGGGACACGGGGACCCATGGGGACACGGGAGGGGGTGGGGGACACAGGACACGGGAGGGGGTTGGGGACACGGGAGGGGGTTGGGGACATGGGGACATGTGAGGACATGGGAGGGGGTTGGGGACACGGGAGGGGGTTGGGGACACAGGACATGGAATGGGGTTGGGGACATGGGGACATGTGAGGACATGGGAGGGGTTTGGGGACATGGGGACACGGGATGGAGTTGGGGACACAGGAGGGGGTTGGGGACATGGGGACATGTGGGGACATGGGGAGGGGTTTGGGGACATGGGATGGGGTTGAGGACATGGGATGGAGTTGGGGACATGGGGACACGTGGGGACACGGGAGGGGGTTGGGGACATGGGGACATGTGAGGACATGGGAGGGGTCTGGGGACATGGGGACACGGGAGGGGGTTGGGGACATGGGACAGAGTTGGGGACATGGGGACACAGGATGGAGTTGGGGACACAGGAGGGGGTTGGGGACATGGGGACACAGGACATGGAATGGGGTTGGGGACACGGGATGGAGTTGGGGACACAGGAGGGGGTTGGGGACACGGGGACACGTGGGGACACGGGAGGGGGTTGGGGACATGGGACAGAGTTGGGGACATGGGGCACGGGATGGAGTTGGGGACACAGGACATGGGAGGGGGTTGGGGACACGGGGACACGTGGGGACATGGAATGGGGTTGAGGACATGGGACAGAGTTGGGGACATGGGGACACAGGAGGGGTTTGGGGACATGGGATGGGGTTGGGGACACGGGATGGAGTTGGGGACATGGGGACACGTGGGGACACGGGAGGGGGTTGGGGACACGGGAGGGGGTTGGGGACGTGTTTCCCGACGTTCTTGTGACGCCCCTGATGTCCCCAACGCCCCTGTGCCCTCCCCCCAATGTCCCTGCGGTGTCCCCTGGTGTCCCCCTCTGTCCCTCTGATGTCCCTGTGGTGTCCCCCGATGTCCCTCCAATGTCCTTTGACGTCCCCGACGTTCTCTTTGACGGCTCTGATGTTCTCCTGATGTTCCCTTTGACGTTCCCCAACGCTCTCCCGATGTCCCCAATGTCCCTGTGGTGTCCCCCAATGTCCCTCTGATGTCCCCAACGTTCTCTTTGATGTCTCTGATGTTCCTCCTGATGTCTCCCAACGTTCTCCCGATGTCCTCAATGACCCCATGGTGTCCCCCAATGTCCCCGTGGTGTCCCCTGATGTCCCCCGATGTCCCCGTGGTGTCCCCCGATGTCCCTCCGATGTCCTTTGACGTCCCCGACGTTCTCTTTGACGGCTCCGATGTTCTCCTGATGTTCCCTTTGACGTTCCCCAACGTTCTCCTGATGTCCCCAACTCCCCCGTGGTGTCCCCGTGGTGTCCCCTGGTGTCCCCCAATGTCCCTCTGATGTCCCCAACCTTCTCTTTGATGTCTCTGATGTTCCTCCTGATGTCTCCCAATGTTCTCCCGATGTCCCCGACCTCCCCAACTCCCCCGTGGTGTCCCCATGGTGTCCCCGTGGTGTCCCCGTGGTGTCCCCGTGGTGTCCCCGCGCTGTCCCCGCGCTGTCCCCGGGGCGGTGGCAGGAGCGGAACGCGGAGAACGCCATTGAGGCGCTGAAGGAGTATGAGCCGGAGATGGGGAAGGTGTATCGCGCCGACCGTAAGGCCGTGCAGCGCATCAAAGCGCGCGACCTCGTCCCCGGGGACATCGCCGAGGTGGCCGGTGAGGGCACCAGTAGCCCCCAGTGCTCCCAGTAGCCCCCAGGAGCTCCCTCTGCCCCCTCCCAGTAACCCCCAGTACTCCCAGTAGCCCCCAGGAGCTCCCTTCATCCCCTCCCAGTAACCCCCAGTGCTCCCAGTAGCCCCCAGGAGCTCCCTTTGCCCTCTCCCAGTAGCTCCACTAACTCCCGGTGCTCCCAGTAACCCCCAGGAGCTCCCTTTGCCCCCTCCCAGTAACCCCCAGTGCTCCCAGTAGCCCCCAGGAGCTCCCTTTGCCCCCTCCCAGTAGCTCCCAGTGCTCCCAGTAGCCCACAGGAGATCCCCCACCCCCTCCCAGTAGCCCCCAGTGCTCCCAGTAGCCCCAGGAGCTCCCTTCATCCCCTCCCAGTAACCCCCAGTGCTCCCAGTAGCCCCCAGGAGCTCCCTTTGCCCCCTCCCAGTAACCCCCAGTGCTCCCAGTAGCCCCCAGGAGCTCCCTCTGCCCCCTCCCAGTGCTCCCAGTGCCCCCAGGAGCTCCATTTGCCCCCTCCCTGTAGCCCCCAGTGCTCCCAGTAACCCCCAGGAGCTGCCTTTGCCCCCTCCCAGTAACCCCCAGTACTCCCAGTAGCCCCCAGGAGCTCCCTTCATCCCCTCCCAGTAACCCCCAGTGCTCCCAGTAGCCCCCAGGAGCTCCCTTTGCCCTCTCCCAGTAGCTCCACTAACTCCCGGTGCTCCCAGTAACCCCCAGGAGCTCCCTTTGCCCCCTCCCAGTAACCCCCAGTGCTCCCAGTAGCCCCCAGGAGCTCCCTTTGCCCCCTCCCAGTAGCTCCCAGTGCTCCCAGTAGCCCACAGGAGCTCCCTCGGCCCCCTCACAGTAGCTCCCAGTGCTCCCAGTAGCCCCCAGGAGCTCCCTTCGCCCCCTCCCAGTAGCTCCCAGTAATCCCCAGTGCTCCCAGTAGCCCCCAGGAGCTCCCTTTGCCCCCTCCCAGTAGCTCCCAGTAACCCCCAGTTCCCCCCCAGTGGGCGACAAGGTGCCGGCCGACATCCGCATCATCTCCATCAAGTCAACGACGCTGCGGGTGGACCAGTCCATCCTTACTGGTGAGTGACTGGGGGGCACTGGGATGGACTGGGAGGGGACTGGAGGGAAGTTGGGGGGGACTGGGAAGGACTGGGATGAACTGGGAAGGAGTGGGAGGGGACTGGGTTGAACTGGAATGGACTGGAAGGGGACTGAGATGGACTGGGAGGGGACTGGGGTGAACTGGGATGAGCTGGGATGAACTGGGAGGGGACTGGGATGAGCTGGGATGAACTGGGAGGGGACTGGGAGAGCACTGAGATGGCACTGGGATGGACTGGCGTGAACTGGGATGGACTGGGAGAGCACTAGGATGGACTGGGAGAGCACTGGGGTGGACTGGGATGCACTGGGATGAACTGGGAGAGCACTGGGATGAACTGGGATGGACTGGGAGAGCACTGGGATGGACTGGGAGAGCACTGAGATGTCACTGGGATGGACTGGAAGAGCACTGGGATGGATTGGGGTGGACTGGCGTGAACTGGGATGGACTGGGAGAGCACTGGGGTGGACTGGTGTGAACTGGGATGGACTGGTGTGAACTGGGATGCACTGGGATGGACTGGGAGAGTACTGGGGTGGACTGGGATGCACTGGGATGGACTGGGAGAGCACTGGGGTGGACTGGGATGCACTGGGATGGACTGGGAGAGCACTGGGATGGACTGGGATGGACTGGGATGAACTGGAAGAGCACTGGGATGGACTGGCGTGAACTGGGATGAACTGGGAGAGCACTGGGATGGACTGGCGTGAACTGGGATGAACTGGGAGAGCACTGGGACGAACGCGGATGGACTGGGAGAAAACCAGAGGGAACTGGAAGGGACTGGGGCGGGCGGGAGGTGGACTGGGCGGGGCGGCCCCGCCCTGCCGCACCACGCCCACCGTGCCCCGCCCCGCCCCGCCCCGCCCAGGGGAGTCGGTGTCGGTGATCAAACACACGGACCCCGTCCCCGACCCCCGCGCCGTCAACCAGGACAAGAAGAACATGCTCTTCTCCGTGAGTGGCCCCGCCCGTGGCCCCGCCCGCCCATGGCCCCGCCCACCCGTGGCCCCGCCCACCCGCGGCCCCGCCCACCCGCCCACCCCGGCGCCCTCTGCCACCCCCACCGCCTCCCACCTGCCACCACGTGGCCTCTGGGGTCACCTCCGTGTGCCATCACGTGTCCCACCACACCCTCTGGTGTCCCCACCACATGTCCCCCATGTGCCACCTCCATGTGCCACCTCTGTGTCCCACCATGTCCCCCGGTGTCCCCACCACATGTCCTCCATGTGCCACCTCCGTGTCCCACCACATGTCCACTGGTGTCCCACCACACCCTCTGGTGTCCCCACCACGTGTCCCTATGTCACACCTCCGTGTGCCACCTCTGTGTCCCACCATATCCCCCGGTGTCCCCACCACACCCTCTGGTGTCCCCACCACGTGTCCTCCATGTGCCACCTCCATGTGCCACCTCCGTGTCCCCACCACATGTCCACTGGTGTCCCACCGCACCCTCTGGTGTCCCCACCACATGTCCCCCATGTGCCACCTCCATGTGCCACCTCTGTGTCCCACCATGTCCCCCGGTGTCCCCACCACATGTCCTCCATGTGCCACCTCCGTGTCCCACCACATGTCCACTGGTGTCCCACCACACCCTCTGGTGTCCCCACCACGTGTCCCTATGTCACACCTCCGTGTGCCACCTCTGTGTCCCACCATATCCCCCGGTGTCCCCACCACACCCTCTGGTGTCCCCACCACGTGTCCTCCATGTGCCACCTCCATGTGCCACCTCCGTGTCCCCACCACATGTCCCCCGGTGTCCCCACCACACCCTCTGGTGTCCCCACCACATGTCCCCTATGTCACACCTCCGTGTGCCACCTCCATGTCCCACCATGTCCCCCGGTGTCCCCACCACGTCCCCCATGTGCCACCTCCATGTGCCACCTCCATGTCCCACCATGTCCCCCAGTGTCCCCACCACACATCCCCTATGTCCCACCACATGTTCCCTCCTGTCCCCACCATGTGGCCTTCGTGTCCCACCACATGTCCTCTGGTGTCCCCACCACACCCTCTGGTGTCCCCACCACGTGTCCTCCATGTGCCACCTCCGTATGCCACCTCCGTGTCCCACCACATGTCCACTGGTGTCCCACCACACTCTCTGGTGTCCCCACCACATGTCCTCCGTGTGCCACCTCCGTGTCCCCACCACGCCCTCTGGTGTCCCCACCACGTGTCCCTATGTCCCACCTCCATGTGCCACCTCCATGTCCCACCATGTCCCCCGGTGTCCCCACCACGTGTCCTCCATGTGCCACCTCCGTGTCCCCACCACATGTCCACTGGTGTCCCACCACACCCTCTGGTGTCCCCACCACGTGTCCCTATGTCACACCTCCGTGTGCCACCTCCATGTCCCACCATGTCCCCCGGTGTCCCCACCACATGTCCTCCATGTGCCACCTCCATGTGCCACCTCTGTGTCCCCACCACATGTCCACTGGTGTCCCCACCACACCCTCTGGTGTCCCCACCACGTGTCCTTCATGTGCCACTTCCATGTGCCACCTCCATGTCCCCACCACATGTCCACTGGTGTCCCCACCACACCCTCTGGTGTCCCCACCACGTGTCCCCTATGTCACACCTCCGTGTGCCACCTCCATGTCCCACCATGTCCCCCGGTGTCCCCACCACACGTCCCCTACGTCCCACCACATGTTCCCTCCTGTCCCCACCATGTGTCCTCCGTGTCCCACCACATGTCCACTGGTGTCCCCACCACGTGTCCCCTATGTCCCACCTCCGTGTGCCACCTCTGTGTCCCACCACATGTCCACTGGTGTCCCCACCACATGTCCCTTATGTCATACCTCCATGTCCCACCTCCATGTCCCACCACACCCTCTGGTGTCCCCACCACACGTCCCCCATGTGCCACCTCCATGTGCCACCATGTCCCCCGGTGTCCCCACCACATGTCCCCTATGTCACACCTCCGTGTGCCACCTCCATGTCCCACCACACCCTCTGGTGTCCCCACCACATGTCCCCCATGTCCCACCTCCGTGTCCCACCACACCCTCTGGTGTCCCCACCACATGTCCCCCATGTGCCACCTCCATGTCCCACCATGTCCCCTGGTGTCCCCACCACGTCCCTCACGTCCCATCTCCACGTCCCACCACCCCTTCCCCGGTCCCACCACGTGTCCCCACCACGTCCCCACCACCCCTTCCCCGGTCCCACCACATGTCCCCACCACCCCCGCCGTCCCCCCCGCAGGGCACCAACATCGGGGCGGGCAAAGCCGTGGGCATCGTGGTGGCCACGGGGGTGAACACGGAGATCGGGAAGATCCGGGACGAGATGGCGGCCACCGAGCAGGACAAGACGCCGCTGCAGCAGAAGTTGGACGAGTTCGGGGAGCAGCTCTCCAAGGTCATCTCCCTCATCTGCGTGGCCGTGTGGCTCATCAACATCGGCCACTTCAACGACCCCGTCCACGGCGGCTCCTGGATCCGCGGCGCCATCTACTACTTCAAGATCGCCGTGGCCTTGGCCGTGGCCGCCATCCCCGAAGGTGCCGAGCCTCCTCCGGGCCCCCTGCGGGGCCACGGTGGCCTTCTGCCACCCCGTACGGGCTCGTGGTGGCCAGCCTTGGTCTCCTATGGGTTCGTCACGGCCATCCTTGACCCCATATGGGCTCGTGGTGGCCATCCTTGACCCCATATGGGCTCGTGATGGCCATCCTTGGTCTCCTATGGGTTCTGAAGGCCATCCTTGACCTCATATGGGCTCGTGGTGGCCATCCTTGGTCTCCTATGGGTTCTGAAGGCCATCCTTGACCCCATATGGGCTCGTGGTGGCCATCCTTGACCTCATATGGGCTTGTGATGGCCATCCTTGGTCTCCTATGGGCTCTGAAGGCCATCCTTGACCCCATATGGGCTTGTGATGGCCATCTTTGGTCTCCTATGGGTTCTGAAGACCATCCTTGACCCCATACGGGGTCGTGGTGGTCATCCTTGACCTCATATGGGCTCGTCACGGCCATCCTTGACCCCATACGGGCTCGTGGTGGCCATCCTTGACCCCATATGGGCTCGTGGTGGCCATCTTTGGTCTCCTATGGGCTCTGAAGGCCATCCTTGACCCCATACGGGCTTGTGATGGCCATCCTTGGTCTCCTATGGGTTATGGTGTCCATCTTTCACCCCAT
Source organism: Vanellus vanellus (assembly GCF_965231255.1). Lineage (NCBI taxonomy): Eukaryota > Metazoa > Chordata > Aves > Charadriiformes > Charadriidae > Vanellus > Vanellus vanellus. The sequence goes on along the minus strand of NW_028126966.1, from coordinate 9,549 downwards.
ATGGGCTCGTGATGGCCATCTTTGACCCCATACGGGCTCATGATGGCTGTCCTCGACCCTATATGGGCTTGTAACGTCCATCCTTGGTCTTGTGTGGGTTATGGTGACCATCCTGGATCCCGTATGGACTTGTGACGTCCATGTTTGACCCCATATGGGCTTGTAACGTCCGTCCTTGACCTCACGTGGGTCCTGAAGGCCATCCTTGGTCTTAGATGGGTTCCTGAAGCCCTTCCCAGATCCCGTATGGGTTTGTAACGTCCATCTTTGATCCCATATGGGCTTATAATGTCCCTCTCTGGTCTCCTGTGGGTTTAGGACGTCCGTCCTTGACCCCGTATGGGCTTATAAGGTCCACCGCTGGTCCCCTGTGGGCTTATATTGTCCATCTCTGGTCTTCTGTGGGTTCGTAACGTCCGTTCTTGATCCCGTATGGCCTTCTAAGGCCCTTTCTTGGTGTTCTCTGGAGCCATCACCTCTCCCTGCTCCCGCCTGGGGCTGGTGGCCGCTCGGTGGGGCTGGTGGCCACGCCGTGGGGCTGAGGGGACACCTCTCCGTAGGGCTGCCGGCCGTCATCACCACCTGCCTGGCGCTGGGGACGCGGCGCATGGCCAAGAAGAACGCCATCGTGAGGAGCCTCCCCTCGGTGGAGACGCTGGGCTGCACCTCCGTCATCTGCTCCGACAAGACCGGCACCCTCACCACCAACCAGATGTCCGTCTGCAAGGTGGGTGGCCACCGCGGGGTGCCCTGAGGTCCCCCGGCACCCCCTCGCGTCCCCCTGGGTGCCCCAAGGTCCCCTGGGACCTCCTTGTGCCCCAAGGTCCTCCAGGAACCCACCGTGTCCTGTTGGGTCCTCCAGGAACCCACCATGTCCCCTTGGGTGCCCCAAGGTCTTCTGGGACCTCCTTGTGCCCCAAGGTCCTCCAGGAACCCACCATGTCCCCTTGGGTGCCCCAAGGTCCCCTGGGACCTCCTCGTGGCCCCTCGGGTGCCCCAAGGTCCCCTGGGACCTCCTCGTGCCCCAAGGTCCTCCAGGACCCCTCATGTCCCTTTGGGTGCCCCTCGTGTCCTCCCGGGTGCCTCCACCTCCCCTAAGGACCCCCCTGGACACCCCACCGTTCCCCCGGACACTCCGATGTCCCCAAGGGTGGCCCAACGTCCCCCCAGGTCCCCCTGGGTGCCCCGGTGTCCCCAAGGACCCCCTGACGTCCCCCCTGGTGTCCCCCCCGGGGCCACCCCCAACCCCTTCTCCTCTCCCCGCAGATGTTCATCGTGGACAAGGTGGAGGGCGACGTCTGCTCCCTCAACGAGTTCTCCATCACCGGTTCCACCTACGCCCCCGAGGGAGACGTGTGAGTCACCCGGGGCACCCCGGTGGCCCCTCCCGGAGGTCCCCGTCCCCCATGGAACCCCGGTGGCCCCTCCCGGAGGTCCCCGTCCCCCACGGGCTGGTAGAGACCTTACTTGGAGGTCCCCGTTGGTGACCATCTTGGAGGACGTTGGAGCAACCGGGGGGGGGGTGTTGGGGCTCCCGGGAGGGGTGGGGGGACATCGGGGCACCCGAGGGGGACATCAGGGGGTCCTTGGGGACATCGGGGCACCCGAGGGGACATCAGGGGGTCCTGGAGGACATCGGGGCACCCAGTGAGTTATGGGAGGTTCCTGGGAGGTGCTGGGCCACCCAGGGGGACATCAGAGGGTCCTTGGGGACATCGGGGCGCTTAAGGAGACATCAGGAGGTCCTTGGGGACATCGGGGCACCCGAAGGGACCTCTGGGGGTTCTTGGGGACGTTGAGGCACCTGAGGGGACCTCAGGAGATCCTTGGGGACGTTGAGGCACCCGAAGGGGACACCAGAAGGTCCTTGGGGACGTTGAGGCACCTGAGGGGACCTCAGGAGATCCTTGGGGACGTTGAGGCACCCGAAGGGGACACCAGAAGGTCCTTGGGGACGATGAGGCACCTGAGGGGACCTCTGGGGGTTCTTGGGGACGTTGAGGCACTTGAGGGGACCTCAGGAGATCCTTGGGGACGTTGAGGCACCCGAGGGGGACACCAGAAGGTCCTTGGGGACGATGAGGCACCTGAGGGGACCTCAGGGGGTTCTTGGGGACGTTGAGGCACCTGAGGGGACCTCTGGGGGTTCTTGGGGACGTTGGGGCACCCGAGGGGGACACCAGAAGGTCCTTGGGGACGTTGGGGCACCCGAAGGGGACACCAGAAGGTCCTTGGGGACGTTGAGGCACCTGAGGGGACCTCAGGGGGTTCTTGGGGACGTTGAGGCACCTGAGGGGACCTCAGGGGGTTCTTGGGGACGTTGGGGCACCCGAGGGGGACACCAGAAGGTCCTTGGGGACGATGAGGCACCTGAGGGGACCTCAGGGGGTTCTTGGGGACGTTGAGGCACCTGAGGGGACCTCAGGGGGTTCTTGGGGACGTTGGGGCACCCGAGGGGGACACCAGAAGGTCCTTGGGGACGATGAGGCACCTGAGGGCACCTCTGGGGGTTCTTGGGGACGTTGAGGCACCTGAGGGGACCTCAGGAGATCCTTGGGGACGTTGGGGCACCCGAGGGGACACCAGAAGGTCCTTGGGGACGTTGAGGCACCCGAGGGGGACACCAGAAGGTCCTTGGGGACGATGAGGCACCTGAGGGGACCTCAGGGGGTTCTTGGGGACGTTGGGGCACCCAAAGGAACATCGGGAAATCCATGGGGACATCAGGAGGTCCTGGAGGCCATCGGGGCACCCAGCGAGCCGTGGGAGGTGCTGGACCACCCGAGGGGACATCGTGTCACTCGTGGGGTGGGCCACCCCGCGGGATGTCCCCACAACCCCCCTGGGGTGTCCCCAACCCTCCCGTGTGTCCCCCCGGAAGGATGAAGCAGGAGAAGCAGGTGAAGGCCGGGCAGTACGACGGACTGGTGGAGTTGGCCACCATCTGCGCCCTCTGCAACGACTCCTCCCTCGACTACAACGAGGTGACCCCCGTCCCCGTCGTCCCCAACGGTGCCACCTCCTCCCGCCCCGGCTGGAGGCGGGTGGGTGACGCCGCCGTGTCCCCCCCCAGTCCAAAGGCATCTACGAGAAGGTGGGGGAGGCCACGGAGACCGCCCTCACCTGTCTGGTGGAGAAGATGAACGTCTTCAACACCGACGTCCGCAGTCTCTCCAAGGTGGAGCGCGCCAACGCCTGCAACTCCGTGAGTGTCCCCTCCTGTCCCCTCCTGTCCCCTCCTGTCCTCTCCTGTCCCCTCCGCCTCTCCCCTGGACCTCCGTCACCTCTGGCCAGGTCTTGGTGACCCTCTTTCTCCTCCCCGTGAGCCTCGTCCTCACCTCACCGGGCCACCACCCCGCGCGTCCCGTTGACCTCCCCGTCCTCCGCCTGTCCTCGTTGTCCCCATCCCCTCGTTAGTCCCGTGGCCCCACTGTCCCCGAGGTCCTCTCGATGTCCCCAAGGTCCTCTCGATGTCCCCGAGGTCCTTCTCGTGTCCCCAAGGTCCTCTCGATGTCCCCAAGGTCCTCTCAATGTCCCCGAGGTCCTCTCGATGTCCCCGAGGTCCTTCTCGTGTCCCCAAGGTCCTCTTGATGTCCCCGAGGTCCTCTCAATGTCCCCGAGGTCCTTCTCGTGTCCCCAAGGTCCTCTTGATGTCCCCGAGGTCCTCTCAATGTCCCCGAGGTCCTTCTCGTGTCCCCGAGGTCCTTCTCGTGTCCCCAAGGTCCTCTCGATGTCCCCAAGGTCCTCTCAATGTCCCCGAGGTCCTCTCGATGTCCCCGAGGTCCTTCTCGTGTCCCCAAGGTCCTCCTTACGTCCCCACGGTCCTCTTCATCTCCCCACTGATCCTGTCCCCACCTTCTCCGTGTCCCCATGTGCCCCATTGACCCCGCTGTCCTGCCTATGTCACCGTTGTCCCCATGTCACCATTGTCCCCATGTCCCTGAGGTCCTCTCGATGTCCCCAAGCTCCTCCTCATGTCCCCAAGGTCCTCTCAATGTCCTCAAGCTCCTCTCAATGTCCCCAAGGTCCTCCTCATGTCCCCAAGGTCCTCCCCAAGGTCTTCTTGATGTCGCCAATCTCCTCCTCGTGTCCCCACTGATCCTGTCCCCACCTTCTCCGTGTCCCCATGTGCCCCATTGACCCCGCTGTCCTCCCTATGTCACCGTTGTCCCCATGTCACCATTGTCCCCATGTCCCTGAGGTCCTCTCGATGTCCCCAAGCTCCTCCTCGTGTCCCCACTGATCCTGTCCCCACCTTCTCCGTGCCAACCCCGTGTCCAACGATGTGTCATTGACCCCACTGTCCTCCTCACGTCCTTGTTGTCCCCAAGGTCCTCCTCATGTCCCCAAGGTCCTCTTGATGTCCCCAAGGTCCTCCTCATGTCCCCAAGGTCCTCTCGATGTCGCCAAGGTCCTCTCGATGTCCCCAAGCTCCTCCTCATGTCCCCAAGCTCCTCCTCATGTCCCCAAGGTCCTCTTGATGTCCCCAAGGTCCTCTTGATGTCGCCAAGGTCCTTCTCGTGTCCCCAAGGTCCTCCCCAAGGTCCTCTTGATGTCCCCAAGCTCCTCCTCATGTCCCCAAGGTCCTCCCCAAGGTCTTCTCGATGTCCCCAAGCTCCTCCTCGTGTCCCCACTGATCCTGTCCCCACCTTCTCCATGTCCCCATGTGCCCCATTGACCCCGCTGTCCTCCCCGTGCCACCGTTGTCCCCATGTCCCCGCTGTCCCTGAGGTCCTCTCGATGTCCCCAAGCTCCTCCTCATGTCCCCAAGGTCCTCCCCAAGGTCTTCTCGATGTCCCCGAGCTCCTCCTCGTGTCCCCACTGATCCTGTCCCCACCTTCTCCGTGTCCCCGTGTGCCCCATTGACCCCGCTGTCCTCCCCGTGCCACCGTTGTCCCCGTGTCCTCGTTGTCCCCCCCTCTCCGTGACGCTGTCCCCGCTGTCCCCAGGTCATCAAGCAGCTGATGAAGAAGGAGTTCACTCTGGAGTTCTCCCGCGACCGCAAGTCCATGTCCGTCTACTGCTCTCCGGCCAAAGCCTCCCGCGCCGCCGTGGGCAACAAGATGTTCGTCAAGGTGGGCCCCCATCCCCACCTCCCCGTGGTCCGCGTCCCCCGGTGGCCGCCGCCTTCACGCCCGTGGGCCCCCCCCACCCCCTCCTCCTCCTCCTCCTCCTCCTCCTCCTCGTAGGGCGCCCCCGAAGGTGTCATCGACCGCTGTAACTACGTGCGGGTGGGCACCACCCGGGTGCCCCTGACGCCCACCGTCAAGGAGAAGATCCTGGCCGTCATCAAGGAGTGGGGCACCGGGCGGGACACCCTGCGCTGCTTGGCCTTGGCCACCCGCGACACCCCGCCCAAGAAGGAGGACATGGTCCTGGAGGACTCCACCAAGTTCGCCGAGTACGAGGTGATGCCTTCGAGGGGGGAGGGGGTTCTTCGCTCTCCGACGGGCTCCGGTCGGGACCTCCTCGGGGTCTTCAGTCCTCTACGAGTCCCTTCTTGGGGCTTCTTTGGGCCTTCGGGGGTCTACCGCGTCCCCTCTTTGGGGTTCTTGGTCCTCTACGGTCCTCTAACGCCTTCCTTGGAGGTCCTTTGGACTTCAGGGGTCTATAGTGTCCCCTTTTTTGGGGTTCTTGGTCCTCTACGGTCCTCTAACGCCTTCCTTGGAGGTCCTTTGGACTTCAGGGGGTTATAGTGTCCCCTTTTTGGGGGTTCTTGGTCCTTTATGGCCATACGACACCTTTCTCGGGGGTTCTTTGGGCCTTCAAGGGGCTGTAGTGTCCCCTTTTGGGTGGTGTTGGTCCTATATGGCCATAGGACACCTCTCTTGGAGGTTCTTTGGGCCTTCGGGGGTCTATAATGTCCCCTTTTGGGGGTTCTCGGCCCTATATGGCCCTTTAACGCCTTTCTTGGAGGTTCTTTGGGCCTTCAGGAGCGTATAAGGTCCTCTTTTGGAGGTCTCCGCTGCCCCGTGGCCCTATAACACCTTCTCTGGTGGGTCTGTGGTCCTACGAGGCTGCGTGAGGTCCTCTCGGTGGGGTCCCCGGTCCCATATAGCCACGTACCGACCTCTCTGTGGGTTCCGTGGTCCTACAGGTCCGTACGGAACCTTCTCTGGGGGGGGGTCTGGGTCATCGAAGGGTGTCCCCTGTCCCCTTTTTGGAGGTCCTTAAGTCCCGTATAGACCACATAGAGCTTTTTTTTGGGGGGGGGGAGAGTTTTGGTCCTCTAAAGTTGTCCGTGTCCCCCCCTCCGTTTTTGGGGGTGGGTGTCCCATCCCCCCCCCCCCCCCTATAGATGGACCTGACCTTCGTGGGTTGCGTGGGGATGTTGGACCCCCCCCGCAAAGAAGTGATGGGCTCCATCCGCCTCTGCCGGGACGCCGGCATCCGGGTCATCATGATCACGGGGGACAACAAAGGGACGGCCATCGCCATCTGCCGCCGCATCGGCATCTTCAGCGAGGAGGAGGAGGTGACGGGGAGGGCCTACACGGGGCGGGAGTTCGACGACCTGCCCCCCGCCGAGCAGCGGGAAGCCTGCCGCCGCGCCTGCTGCTTCGCCCGCGTCGAGCCCACCCACAAGTCCAAGATCGTGGAGTTCCTCCAATCCTTCGATGAGATCACCGCCATGGTGAGGCTCCCGGGATGTGTTTGGGGGGGTTCCTGGGGGGTCCCGTGTCGGTCTGACGTGGTTTTGGGGGTCCACCAGCGCTCTGGGAGGTTCCTGGGGAGTCCCATGTAGGTCTGACGTGGTTTTGGGGGTCCACCAGCGCTCTGGGAGGTTCCTGGGGAGTCCCATGTAGGTCTGACGTGGTTTTGGGGGTCCACCAGCGCTCTGGGAGGTTCCTGGGGGGTCCCGTGTCGCTCTGACGTGGTTTTGGGGGTCCACCAGCGCTCTGGGAGGTTCCTGGGGGGTCCCGTGTAGGTCTGACGTGGTTTTGGGGGTCCACCAGCGCTCTCAGAGGTTCCTGGGGGGTCCCGTGTCGCTCTGACGTGGTTTTGGGGGTCCACCAGCGCTCTGGGAGGTTCCTGGGGGGTCTCACATCGATTGGATGTGGTTTTGGGGGTCCACCAGTGTTTTGGGGGGTTCTGGGCGGGTCCCGTGTAGGTCTGGCGTGGTTTTGGGGGTCCACCAGCGCTCGGGGAGGTTCCGCAGTTGTGATTGACCCACAACTCCCTTGAGGAGTCCCCCACCCCCTTGGTAGACCCACTACCTCCTTGGTTGACCCAAAACTCCCTTGAGGAGACCCATAACTCCCTTGAGGAGACCCCCCGCCCCCTTGGTTGACCCACAACTCCCTTGGTTGACCCACAACTCCCTTGAGGAGCCCCCCACCCCCTTGGAAGACCCACAACTCCCTTGAGGAGACCCATCATCACCTTTGGTTGACCCACAACTCCCTTGAGGAGACCCATAACTCCCTTGGTAGACCCCCCACCCCCTTGGTTGACCCACAACTCCCTTGAGGAGACCCATCATCCCCTTTGGGTGACCCACAACACCCTTGAGGAGACCCCCCACCCCCTTGGTAGACCCACAACTCCCTCGAGGAGCCCCCCCACCCCCTTGGTTGACCCACAACTCCCTTGAGGAGACCCATCATCCCCTTTGGGTGACCCACAACACCCTTGAGGAGACCCCCCACCCCCTTGGTAGACCCACAACTCCCTCGAGGAGCCCCCCCACCCCCTTGGTTGACCCACAACTCCCTTGAGGAGACCCATCATCCCCTTTGGGTGACCCACAACTCCCTTGAGGAGCCCTCCCACCCCCTTGGTAGACCCACTACCCCCTTGGTTGACCCAAAACTCCCTTGAGGAGACCCATAACTCCCTTGGTTGACCCACAACTCCCTTGGTAGCCCCACAACTCCCTTGAGGAGACCCCCCACCCCCTTGGTAGACCCCCCACCCCCTTGGTTGACCCACAACTCCCTTGAGGAGACCCATCATCCCCTTTGGGTGACCCACAACACCCTTGAGGAGACCCCCCACCCCCTTGGTAGACCCACAACTCCCTCGAGGAGCCCCCCCACCCCCTTGGTAGACCCACAACTCCCTTGAGGAGCCCTCCCACCCCCTTGGTAGACCCACTGCCCCCTTGGTTGACCCACAACACCCTTGAGGAGACCCATCATCACCTTCGGGTGACCCACAACACCCTTGAGGAGACCCCCCACCCCCTTGGTTGACCCACAACTCCCTTGAGGAGACCCATCATCCCCTTTGGGTGACCCACAACTCCCTCGAGGAGCCCCCCCCCCCCGCCTTGGTAGCCCCCCCCCCCGCCCTTGGTAGCCCCGCAACCCCCTCCAGGAGCCCCCCCCTCCCCCCCCCGGGGGGCTGACGCGGGGCGCCCCCGGGGGCAGACGGGGGACGGGGTGAACGACGCGCCGGCGCTGAAGAAGGCGGAGATCGGCATCGCCATGGGCTCGGGGACGGCGGTGGCCAAGACGGCCTCCGAGATGGTCCTGGCCGACGACAACTTCTCCACCATCGTGGCGGCGGTGGAGGAGGGCCGCGCCATCTACAACAACATGAAGCAGTTCATCCGCTACCTCATCTCCTCCAACGTGGGCGAGGTGGTCTGGTGAGAGGGCCTCCCAGTTCCTCCCAGTTCCTGCCGGTTCCTCCCGGTTCCTCCCAGTGCCCACCGGTTGTCCCAGCTTCCTTCTAGCCCACCAGTTCCTTCCAGTCCCACCGGTGTCTCCAGCTCTCCCCTGTGACCCCCCCCAGGTCCTCCCAGTCCCCCTGATGCTCCCCAGTTCCTCCCAGTTCCTCCCAGTTCCTCCCAGTTCCTCCCAGTGCCTCCCGTCTCCCCAGCTTCCTCCCAGTCCCACCAGTTCCTCCCAGTCCCACCAGTTTCTCCAGCTCCCTCCTGTGTAACCCCCCCAGTTCCTCCCAGTCCCCCTGATGCTCCCCAGTTCCTCCCAGTTCCTCCCAGTGCCTCCCGTCTCCCCAGCTTCCTCCCAGTCCCACCAGTTCCTCCCCGTCCCACCAGTTCCTCCCAGTTCCTCCCAGTGCCTCCCGTCTCCCCAGCTTCCTCCCAGTCCCACCAGTTCCTCCCCATCCCACCAGTTCCTCCCGGTTCCTGCCAGTTCCTCCCAGTGCCACCCGTCTCCCCAGCTTCCTCCCCATCCCACCAGTTCCTCCCCGTCCCACCAGTTCCTCCCGGTTCCTCCCAGTTCCTCCCAGTGCCCACCGGTCGCCCCAGCTTCCTCCCAGTCCCACCAGTTCCTCCCCGTCCCACCAGTTCCTCCTAGTTCCTCCCAGTGCCTCCCGTCTCCCCAGCTTCCTCCCAGTCCCACCAGTTCCTCCCAGTCCCACCAGTTCCTCCCCATCCCACCAGTTCCTCCCAGTTCCTCCCAGTGCCTCCCGTCTCCCCAGCTTCCTCCCAGTCCCACCAGTTCCTCCCCATCCCACCAGTTCCTCCCGGTTCCTCCCAGTTCCTCCCAGTGCCTCCCATCTCCCCAGCTTCCTCCCAGTCCCACCAGTTCCTCCCAGTCCCACCAGTTCCTCCCCGTCCCACCAGTTCCTCCCAGTTCC